>NC_088603.1:41966011-42266011 GCF_036013475.1 Columba livia | reverse complement strand
GCAATGTTCTCTACTGTTTTCAGCTCCTCTGGCCATTAACAAGAGCTGGTGTACCAACTGGCACAGCATGTCAAAACTAAGTCTGAACTTCACCTGGGACAAAACTGGAACCCAATGAGGCATTTTGCAGGGCAGGCGTTGCCTCACACCATGCAGCCAGATGTCCTGAGCAAGCAGGTAAAACACAGCTTCTGCAGATTTCACAGACGGCCTTGAAAAATAAATTCCAGGTGGTGGTGACAAAGGCATCAAGTAATGCAAATGCTGCAGAATAAAGTTGGTCACAGTACATTTGCCATTTCTAGATGTTAAAGATTTTCTAGGGTGTTTATAGAGACACTCTGGTATTTGTGACAGCATTGTACAGAAGTGGCTGATGTGCTCAGATCCTGAGATCTGGATGATTTTCTTTTCAGAATGACTGTGTGCCTGACCTCTACTCCAAAAGTATTTTTAATAGTAAGAAACTTCCAGGCATTTTGGCCTTCTACATGTCTGTCTTACTGACGCCCAGTTGTGTCTCATACAGTTCTGCCTGCTGTGAGGTGACTTTTTAATATTTAGAGATATTTAGACTTATACCCACCACAATGCAACACAGGTCAAGACTAGTGTTGGGGAAAATTGAAATAGCTACGTATATTTGTTTGGAAAACATGTCAATGTCTGTAAAATCAATATGCTGAGGTTTTCTCATGTCATTACATTTTGGGTCAGACAGGTAGGGCTGAAGAAATCTTTCTTTGGGCCTGTAATCCCAGTCCCTTTAGCAAGGGGCTCTCTGCTCGGGGAGTGCAGTCATGTAGTTCAGGCCATTGCTCAGACTCAGTATGAATGATAACAGATTAGGGGAATTATTAACCCAAGGCATTAATAACCCTCGATTTAATCAGTACAGAGTAACCCAGCTGTGACTGGGTGACTTTCTCATCACTTTCTCCCTGAAGGCCCAGTTCAGCCCTAGGAGTACATGTGCTTCTGTTTCACCAAATAAACTTCAGTCCATGCCTGCAAGATGTCCTCTACAGGGATGTGAGTCTAAATTTTGTATATACACATCAAATGACTCCATGAGTGATTAGTTCAAATCCAAGAGTTTAAAAGCAAGACATTGTGGTTGTGTTCACTTGAGGAACCATTCAACGTCTATTTATTTTTATGAACAAACCCCAGCAGATTATAATTACTATTTTCTTATTACTGTGGCAATCAGGAACACCACAGAGAGAAATCATTTGTGGCCCGAAGAGCTTACAAGCTAAGCATAAGACAAGGGATAACAGATTAATGTGATGGAGGTGTCAAAGTTGTTTCAGCAGTGAGACTAATAAATAAATGTATTATTATTCTTTTAGGAGAGAAGAGGAGAGGTTTGAACACAGGATTGCCTCTCACCCCAAATGAGAGTTTGTTATGGGAAAAGATGCAAAGCAGATGAGTTTTTCAGAAAGCTGCTACAGATCCCAGTGCTGGCATCTCTCTTACCCACTGGCTCACAAAGAGACATTCATCTCCCTGACTTGTCTCCGGTAAGAGTTGGGGGCTCTCAGCTTCCCCTTTCACTGTGCTGTACTTGGTACTGAGAGTTACACATCCCCTGAGACCCTGGTCCTACAGAGGTCTTTGGCTGAGAAGACTATGGAGGTGTTCTGTGGCTTGCTCTTTCCTTTAACGTATTTTATATAAAACTGAACTATATAAACAGAGGGATTCTGTACGCCCAGTTCCAGGCTGAGCTCTCATCCTGTGATGAAACCACTCACCAGGGAGGTGGAAAGAAGTTTCACCATGCTCAGCACCTGGGCAGTGTGTCCACTTTTGGCGTTGTGGCATATCAGGCCAGATCTGCCATAAGACACCACAACATTTTGTGGATGTTTCTGACAGTAGAAAAAACATCAAGACTATCACTTAACAACTGAGTGATAGAGACTCCTAAAGTAGGCTGATCCTGAGATGGAAGAAAAATAATATATATACACATACACACACACATATACAAAGAGAATCCTTACTCCTGAGACACGGTTCTGAGGGTCTTTGTACTGAAAATAAGCAGATTGTTTGATGTGATACCGAAGTAGGAACCAATAGAAGGATTCAAAGACCTGATTGAAGGTCTTCTCTTGAAACAGTTTCTTCTCAGGAGTAGAAGAGCAGAGACGGGCCGTGAGGTTTTGTACTGTTGTAAGTTTGGGACAAGGACGTTACTTGTAAAAAGTTGAAAACAAACATCCGAGTCATCCCAAGTAAGTATTCATACATCCTATATACTACTGCACAGAATTTCTGCCACATTTGTGATGCATGCTTTCTAGAAAAAAACATTTTATGTAAGTTTCAGAAAGTAGTATTCCCTACTACTGCCCTTTTCCTTCATCTGTTGGTTGTGCTGCTAACTGCAGGCAGTGTGCTCATTTAGCATATTGCAGAGATGTGTCCCTTTGTTCGGTTTACAAATCCTTCACCAAGAATGTGTTTGTTTTTTGGCGTTATTAAATAGCTGATTTTGCAGGAGCGCGTTTGAGCTCTGGATCGTTTGCCAGCAGTTTGTAATAAGCCAAGGAAGAGCAACAACATATAATCAAATCCATTATGACTACATTAAGACTACAGTAGAGAAAGGAAATTAAACAAACAAAAATATTGCAAAAGTACAGCTCAGAACAATGAAGGTATCTGAACAATGTTGTAAACACTTGTTACTACTTACATAAGGACCATTTGTCTGTTTACTCTCTAGCCTGAGACTGAACAGGCTTTCCTTTTAAGGCTGCCTTCAGATAAGGTCAGCCTCTGTTAATATGGAATGATATCAAATACAAACTTGTTTGTTTCTCAGAAGCTCTCAGCAATACTGAAACCATTCCTTAAGTGGCCAAAGTCTTCATTCAGTCATGACAATTTTTATTATTGAACAGACAACAGGAATAAAAATGCAGGTAAGATCATAAAATCATAGAGGAATCTATCAACCTTAGGAAAAACTTTTTGTTGTTGTTGTTGAAAAATATTTAATGTAGATAAACTTAAAATTTAAAGGAAAACAATTTCCATAGATACATAATGGAAAACTGGTGTCTTAAAAGCACTAATGCAGATTAGCCATCAATGGAGAAAAAATGTAATAAATTAGGTGCTGTATCAGTTGAGGCCCAAAAATTCAGCTTTCTTCTGGATGTGGCGAGGGAATAGAAGGTGAAAAAATTAAATAAATACAGACAAGCCCTAGGAGAGAGGAGGCAAAGGTACCGGGCTCCACGAAGGCAAACGGGGGTAGTTTTGTAAGTCAAATCTGTTTCCCAGTTCTCCCTCATTTGACATTTGCCGGGGGAGACGGGTGGAGATGGCTGACAGCACCAGCCGTCTGCCCTGCACGCTGCGCTGCTGGCCGGCCCACGCTCTGGCAGCAGCTTTATTTTGCCAAAGTGCAAACATGAAGGGCAGTTGCAGTGATGTGCAACCTCCCACCAGTCAGAGAAGCATCCTGGTTACAGAAAAGTGTGTTTTTAAGGGAATGGTCTCATGCAATGGTTGCTGTAAAAAGTCTGTCTTCCTCTGCCAGCATCTTTTGATGAAAATTTTAATAGCAGACTTCAGATTATTGGGCCATAAAGTTAGCTGCGACTTTGTTCAACCAGCTACTATGCCATTCAAATCAGTGGCTTTCCTGGGATTGAATTTGTCTAGAAAATAATTATGCACTGTGTTCTCAGAAGGAAGGATTGTATTTCAGTATTTTGTTAGGGAAGGCTGCTGAGACAGACTGAGAACAGAGAGAGAGAGAGAGAGAGAAAATATATAGCATGCTGTGCAAATGATATGGTCCTCCTTTCTTCTCTGCTTAATTCAGTCCTCACTGGGTTTTAACAGGCAGGCTGCACTCAGTTTGCCCTTCAGAAGCTGATGACTGGAAATGCCATCTCTCACCTCTTTGCCTGCTACAGCTCCAAACATGGCAAATGATTCTCTCAGAACAAGGACCCTGAATAACTGGGAATCATTACTTTTACCCCAGGTTTCCCCTGTGATCATTTTGTCATTTAGGGTTAAAAACCAGTTAGCAACATGGCATTCAAACAGTAACTAGCTGATGGAGATAGAGGTAAATTAAGCTTATTGAGACTGAAGAGACCAGCTCTTTTTGTCAGTGCATTTACATGAAAGTATAGCTGGTGGGAAGCAGTCATGGTTTTGTCCCACTAGGGCAGATCCAGTCATATTCTATCTGCATTTCTATCCACTCTCTACGGGGTACTCTCTTGTACCCAGGTAGTAAAAATTAGTTGGAGGGGAATTCTTCTTAGGCATGGCCTCCTTGATTGCTGCCAGTATTACCACTGCTTCTGGGAATTAAGTGAATGCCTTTGAAAATTAAATCATGGGGAGGGTTTCTGGTTTTGCACCAGTTTTCAAGATCTGAAATGCATTTCAGGCTTCACAGAAAGAAAACCACTGAGCCTTTCTTCATCCACAGAGAATGGTGTGACTGTGATCTTTTTCCAGTGCAAAATCTGAGAAGCTCAGCTAAGAATATATTAATGAATTGTCTGGGAGAGGGGCTCTGGTGTTAAGCTCTGCAAGGGGGGAGAAAGGTGATGGGAGGTCTCATGGGTCAGCAGTAGGACTTTTTGGGTATCTGCAACCCAAAGCCCTGCCTGGCCACACAGAATCTACAGCCTGCACAAGCCCAACACAGCAGCATAAGGAGTGTCCGCTGTGCACCTAAGATGTATATTAAGTGTGGAGCTGAGTTCTATTGACCCATTATGAAGTGTTAGGTGCAAGTCCTCTGTGCTGTGCAGAGATGCAGGGACAGGGTGAATAAAGCCCAGGACCATGCCATTCCCTTCTACCTCTGTGTGACTAGGACATGAGCAGCAGGCAAAGCTGTCCTCACTTATCCCATGCTGGGGGGAAACATTGGGGAGCTGATGTCTGGCAGAGTGACCATCTAAAGACAGCCAGCATTACAGGCTATGGAAGCACATAGGTGAGCTAAAGAAATTACAACAAATGGGAAGTGGAGATTATGGGGCTTCTGCTCATGCACTAGCCCATATTGCTGTGCTCTGTGACTCCTTTACTGGGCATTCAGATAGTATTTGTATTCTTGAGGATGTACAAATTAGATTAGAAGCGGAGAGAGAAATCCTGCCATACAGGATCAGGCTGCTGAGACATCTGTGCCAGTACCCTGCTCTAGGACCAGCTGCTCTGCAAAAAAGGCTCACAGAACTCAGCAAGTGGCATGGAAGGGAATAAAAGCCTTTCTAGCTCCTCTCTCATAGACACTCTGCTCTGCTTGAAGCTTGACTGCATTTAGAGACTATTCAGATATTTTTTTTTCAGGGAGAAGAATTTTTGTGTAGCATTAAAAGAGCAACTAATTAATGAAGCATTTTTATGATGTAAATTAATCAGTGCTTATGTATGTTTGTGTATTTTGTTGTGAATGTAAACATAAGCATCCTCCTACACATATTTACCTCAACATAGACCTATACACATACTATATGTAGTGCAACATCCTCAGTTCGTCCCCTGACTTACTATGGAGATCTCTATCTGTGTCTTGCTATGCCCTCTCTTCCTTTCTCTCATATTATAAAAAGCCAGAATCCAGAGGAAGATAATAATACTATACAAACATTTGAAATGTGAAAAGAAGTGTGTGAAAAACAGTTTATCTTACCCAAAACTGTGAGGGATAAAATGAAGGCTCATCAGCTCTGTGTAAATAAGCAGAGATTCAGGTCAGGTATAAACATTTCTCAGTGCTAAAGCAGATCATGCTGTAGAGCAAACCACCCAAAAAGATCACTGAGTCACATCAAAGGAGGGAGTGTGGAGCTGGAGGCTGTGGAATTTGCAGTGGCATTAGGATGCAGCTAAAGAGCCACAGTAAAGCTGGGTCAGCCACCCGACCCTGCCAACTCCACCTTGGTGTCAGTTTTTATTTAATGCACAATTTAATGTGACTTCTGGCTTATCTGCATGTAACTAAAGCTTTCTGTGAAGCTCCTGGTATCCCTAGCATAAAGTCTTGGGTTATGGCTAAGCTTATTCAGCTGCCAGCAGACGGGGAGGGGGACACCTCTGCCATGGCTGCCCTGGCTGTGCACTCCCGGTCCCTCCTTGTCCCCCAGGAGCCAAGGAAGGGCAGGATGGCTCCCTCATCGGCAGGAGAGAGGAGGAGTAACAGCTCCTTTCCACGGTTGCAGCAGGTGAGACATGAGACCAGCACAGTGGTCACAGAGAGCTGTGCCCCGTACCACTCCTGTCCATGTTGACCAGCAGCTAATGAGCTGGAGAGAGCAAATAACAGAGATAGGCAGGAAACAACTAGCTTGGCACAACTATAAGAGTACCAAGAACAAACACTGATAGGTCACCGCCGTTTCCTGATGTTAGATTCACCATTTGCCATTTCTTTCAGCTGGACCCAGGTGCCAGCACCAGTGGGAGGAGGACTCTGGCTTCACCACCAGTGTCCAGACCTGCACTGGGTCACAGAGCAGCCAGTGCAGTGGGGTAAGTCTCTGCGTGCAAACAGCCGGTGCCATGTGCTGCATGTATTTATGCAGAGACATGCCTGTGTTCCTTCCTCTTCCACTTTTCTTTCCTTCAAATGGTGTTTTCTGCTGCATCTTTCTTACTTCTGTGACAGTACCACATTCCCAATGACACTGACAGGTACGCATCACTGGGATCAAGGGACAAAAGGTCTTTGGTTGTGGTGATTCTACACAGTCATCCTAACTGAGCTGTAGCATGATGTCTTTCACTTAGCTGGCATTTTTTAAAGCAAACACTGCTTTCACTGCCTTCACTGGGGCTTCATGGTCCCCTCCAACAGTGGCATTGCACAGGATCTAGGACACATTTTAGGCACTACTGCAGAGTTTTACAGCATGCAGTATCTGCACAGAATTTTGGAAGAGCTAAAAAAAACCCCAAACCCACTTTTTGTCTATCTGTTGTGGGAATGCCCAAGGGCAGCGTGTAATGTCTTTTTCTGGGACTTAAGCTGGGAAATGCACTTTAACTAGTTAGACCTAGGCACTGGGCAGGCTGGAAGGAGAGGGCATCACCCCACCACAGCCTGGAACAGGGAACTCCATCCTGGCTGCTCTGTTAACACTGTCCCATCCTCAGTGCCAGCGAGAATAGATGGCACCTGTCCTGGACAGGCTTTGAAAGCATGAACAGGGAAGGAGCGGATGTCTGAAGGCACCCTAGCCTCGAGGTTTCTAACCCTCACGCCTTCCAGCAGCATAGATGCAAGGTCTTTACCTATCTCTGTTATGTGTCTGAGCTTCTCCATGGGGCCCTGTGTTTGGGTAATGAAAATTTTATTTCTCTCCATGAATTACAAAGAAAGCCTTGAACCACTATCAGCTGGTTATATGCCAAAAGAAACTGAAGTTACGTAAAGCAAATGGTACAGGAGTAAAAGCTAATAACAAAGGCACAGGAGAAAGGGCTACTTAAAACTTGTAAATAACTGAACTTATTGTTTATAGACTGGTGGTGATGATTTTTTTCCAAGTGATTGTCCCAAGTACTATGTACACTTAAAACAGAAGGTCTTAGAAAACTCCTGTCTTTTTCAAATAGAATGTTTTTACTACAGTGGCAAACAGAAGGACAAGCCTTTCAGCTTGAATTAATCTAAAATGGAGATTTGTAATGACGACAGTGGGCTCCTAATCTGTGTCTCAGGTTGCTTCAGCCTTTTTTAGGAGAGCCACCAATGTGGACATAGTCGATAAAGACGGAGCACAAGTCAGTATCTGCATTTCATGGTTATTGTGTGTTGTGTGCATTGCTGGGTGCTATCTTTCTCCTTAGGGGTGTGTTGGTATTACTGTAGCTGGTCTCCTAATCCTAATCCTGGTGAGATTTCCATTTAGCTTGCATTGTATTTGCATGAACATTGATCATTATATCAAAAGAAAAAAAAAAATGCTGGTAAGAAAATTGTTTGAAAGGAGGTTCCAAATACTTTTCCAAGAAGGCTGTGCTAAAAACAGATACCTATTTATGTACATGCATAGTGTGAGGATTATCACCTCAGGGAAGTACTATATAATGCAGTTAAGTGTGCGTAACACTGCTCCACACCTCTACATGCCACTGTGGGAATTATCTTCCTTTCACCTACAAACTCCTCACTGTACTGGCAAGAGAGGGTCTGGAAGGCAGCTCCAGCACTAAATGTTTCATGACAGCTATCGCCTACATCCCAGTAGGCTGCAAAGACCTTCTATTTTCATATTTTCAGCTTTTCACTCTTGTAAAGAAACACATTGAAGCCCAAAGACAACTGACTTGCCATAGACAATCACAGCCTCACTTGGGCATGGCTGAGTGTCTTTCCTATACATTCTACCTTGTCTTAGGGGGATTTTTTTTTGCTAGTGAAGAGCAGGGCTGACTCTATCATTACTATTGTTTACTAGAATCATGTGCTGTTCTCCTGCTAGAGAAAACCCAAAGTCATTTGAGCACCTAGAAAAGAAAAGAATACTTAAAATAATTTATGTATCTCTTGTCAGGCCATAATAACTGTAGGCTGTTGTCTTCTGCTCAGGCTCCAAAAGAGTAGTGTGCATAAATATTCAAGTGAAACAAGGATGCAATCTCTTGCATACTTCTGTGTTAAAATACTGTTTTTAAAACCTGAAGGAAGCACACATTGTCTGTGTGAATATGAAGCAGAGCAGTACATCCTAATTCAAACTGAGAATCCAAACAAGAAGCCCCAGTCAGCATATTACCTGAATGAAACACCTCATATAATATGCTTGAGAACATCTTCAGCACCTGTAGCTACAAATCCGTGTCTGCCAAGTTTGCCTTTGTTGGAAGAGTAATTGAATTGGTCCCATCTTCCTGGAGATGGTTTTGCAGGTCCAGTAAATTACAGGGACAAGCAGGCAATTAGAGAGCTAAATGCCATCATTTACAATTGTATTTATTTAACTTACAATATTATACTTACAACTGACTTGGCACTAGAAAGGGAGATGTGGACTCACAGGCTGTTTAAAAGCAGTGGACCCATGGTGCCTGACTAGGTCTGAATCGACATGTCTGCCTTTGTATTCCTTACTGTCATACTTTATATCAGTCCCTTGCGTGTTTCCCATTCTCATTTGGCTGTGACTGAATTACCCTCTCTATTTCCTCCTAGATGGCTGGTCTCTGTCTTCCATTGTCTAGCCAAAACCTCTTCTTTTTCTCTCCCTGTGATCTGATAAAAGTTTCAGCCTTTGTTGTTCTGCCCTGGAAGGCAAGTTTGGTTAGGAAGCCACAGGTCCTGAAGCTTGGATACTGCACTAAAGGTTAGACACTTGCATCATCCACTTTTCTAGCCTGGGGTGCTGGATAGCTAATATGTGCAGTAGCTAAATAGCAGCCTTAGTTTTTTTAAAGGTTATATGGCTTTTAGCTTATCTACATTATATTGGTCATAGTGTTACTGGCATTTCATGACATCAGGGTTACCTTTATTCTGGCAACAATACAGAAATACCTATAAGCTACAATATAATTTAAGCTTTTTATGATGGTTATGCTTGAGACAGCCCTGTAGAAAAATGCAGATTTAACCTCATGTAAAAGAGTAAACTTTTTTCAGGTCTATGGCATAAAAGTGAGCTCTCTCCCCATTCCCTTCTACCTGTTCTCAGGCATTCAGCTCAATCTGAAAAGCTACCAGGCTACTTTCCATATGAGATAATAATAAGACTTTTATGTCATATTTTAGGAAATCCTTTTTTATTGAAAGAAAGCGATGGGGAAGTTAGAGCACTTCTTCAGTTGTAAACTAGTGGAGGAAAAATAATTTCTTCTGGTGTGAAACTAAGATTTTTTTTTTTTTTTTTCACTTGATATCTGGGTGAGTAAAAATTTTGAATGTTGGATCTGTTCTCAACACACTTTGCTTCAAGACAACACCTTAAACCACATCCAGAAGGCAGCTGAGGGCCTGCTGAATTTGATGACTCGAACATTTCTATGTGCTAACTTCTAAACTAAGCTTCCTTTATCCATGCACTAGTGACAGCTTCAGATTAAACAGGCAGGACACTGCAATCTGTGGGATTCAGAAAAGGCTTGCTGTACCAGGGCATTCAACCCTTTTCTTCCTGTTTCACAGATTACAGGTCATTTGAGAACCAAGGAGATCTGTGGAGATGAAGCAGAGAAATTTGGCATCAATGTGTCACTGCACATAAGAGAACAATTGTTTGGTTTGATGCTGTACAGTCCCAATGCGGATAACAAGAACATTTTCTCCCCTGGAATTCACCAAGGCTTTTGGAAAGAAAAATACAGCAACTGAAAAAAATGAAACATGTAGTAGTCAAACAAGCCACAGCTTTGACTAAGACGGCAGAAGAAGTGAGATGCTGACATGGTTTTATTTAGTATGCCCTATGAGAAAAGACTGAAGAAGTTAGGTCGTTTCTTCCTGGAGAAGAGAAGGCTCAGAGGGGACCTCATCACCATCACAGTGTTCCAGTACTAAAAGGGTGGCTACAAAGAGAACAGAGGCCTTCTCTTAATGAGGAGCCATATGGAAAAGACAAAGGGCAACGGGTACAATTTGCACTGAGAGAGGTTTCATCTCAACATACAAAAAAAAAATTTTACAGTAAGAACAATCATTCCCTGCAAAAATCCCTCCCCACCCCCCCGCCCCGGAATATGGTAGAGTTCCCATCACTGAAGGTTTTCAAAATCTGATTGGACAAGGTGCTGGATAGTCCCACCTAGGCTCCCTTTGCCATGAAAGGTTAGACTAGGTGATCTTTTGAAGTCCCAACCCTAGCAATGCTATGATTCTTATTCAGAACAAACAAACTTACTGCTATGGAAGGATATTTATGATGAAGGAGAGCATTCCAACATCTAAGGAATGTTTATTTTGCTGTAGGTTTCGAGGAAAGAGGGATTAACATGAAGAAATCCATGGTCATGGCTGGAAATAGAAAAGGGTAAGGATTAGGTTAGACATCAAAAGAAGTACCAAACCTGGTATATGACACTGACTTGTGAAATAGTTCCTTAAAAAATGTGGAAACAGATGTTGCAAAGAAATCTAAATAGATAACACCTTGGGAGTTAATACCACTGAATATATCTGTTTGGTTGTGACTGTTTGGGTACAGAGAGAGGAAACATCCTTTGACATCCCACCCCTTGACCTATTGTCTGGTACCAACACAGTAAGAAGGATGAAGCCACCCAGCTATACTGGGTAGCAGGTTAACCAGGGACGAGAGATCTCCGTTCAGCATCATTGGGGAGATCTCTCCATTGGTGTCAGCAAACAGCTTGCTTTGCATTTCAACCCTATCTATGAAGCTACTGGCAGAAAGGGGAAGAAAAGAGCTCATGAGACCTCAAGGGGTGAGAAAGTCATGTTGTCCTTCTTGGTGAATATTCAATGGTTTATTCTTTGGCAAAGGACCTTCATTTTCTTTTCTTCATGCTTTTCTTGCTGAGTGGGCAAGCTGTTATAAAGGGGTACCTGATTTGACATGACATGTATTTATGACCTACAAAGCTTTATATAGACCAAAAAGAGTGGCCGGGAGAGGGAGAGGGAGAGCTGGCTTAGCAGTTGGATGTAGACCTGAGAGCCAAGAAATCCCAAGTACTAATTGTACTGCTATTATGGATTTATGGGGTGGCCTTGGGCACTGTTAAAACTCAGCAAGTGTTTCAAGGTGGAAGAGAGCTATGTGTTACTATTAAGGTGGCATAATGAGGCTTTAATTAGGGTAAAATTGGCTACTTCTCTACTGAGATGGAATAACTATTATAGATGTGAATATATACACTACTGAAGCTGTAAAGAAAGCTATTGGGCTCTCTGACATGAAATCTTGACGATGGGCCCTTAAATAGTTTCAGTAAGTATTACATTAGAGATTGTATATGTTTTTGCATGTGCCAATATTACCATCAAAAGCAAATGTATTTTAATTCATTTTAATTTTTAATTCCTTCTGATTGAAAAGGCTGTTTTCAGTCCAGTGCACTTCCTATAAACCAATACATTCTCAATTCAGGGATGGAAATTTGGCAATATTTCCTTCCCACATGAGCATTAAGCCAACTTTGACATTTTATACATTTTTAATTAAATCATTGGGATCTTTGCAGGCCAATGTTTGGTCTGATAGGTTTTTAAAGCTTGAAATTCAAAGGTAAATTATTTTAACAAATGTGTGCAAAGATTAAAAAATTAATTCCTTCAGTTTTGAGACTGCATTGTCTGTTATCTCTGTTTTGAGCGAAACAGATGGTTCATATTGCAAATGATGCATGAATAGGAGGACTTCCCCAATGTGATGCAAATGGGTTGTTGAAACTGGCATTGTACAGATGAAAAGAAGCTGATGTTAGTAGAAACTTCCTGGACAAACATCAGTAATGAATATGTTTTTTTATTATGTTTCATCACTTTTAAAAAGCAAACCATGCTCAGAAAAATTAACCAGAGAAAGACATCCCTTCCATGACTGATGGTTTCCAAAAGAATCAACCAGCTCTATAAGTCAGCTCCTGGTCCTGCTCCTGGTTCCCATTGTCACCTTTGGAAAGAGTGTTAACTCAACCTCTCTGGGCCAGCAGCTGTAATGCGAGGGTCACAGTCTCCTGCTGGTTATCATCTGACTCATGCATTCAAAACATGCATGTTTGGGGCAGACATTTCCGTCCAGAGGTTGCACTGTACGCTGCTGTAACCCATAAATTGGCAACATCTGAGGAGAAATAGTGTGGTGGGAGCAATATCTCCCTGAGCTAGAATGACCTTCCACATGCACAAGATTGTATAGAATAGACCTATGAGCTCTTATAATGTAAAAAGGCCATTTCATTTGAGCAGACTTTCTCACCTCACTGTGTCCATGACAATGTATTTCCTCAAAATACATCATTACTAGTATAAGCAAGTGAGAATCAGGTTTAAATGTCTTTTCATATTCCCAGTTAAGAAGAGGACTTGATGAACTTTCAGTCTGCTCCTACAACTGTCAATATTTGTGTTTCTGTGATTAAAATGAAATACATTCCTAGGCTGGCAGCATGTTGAAGAGATATACATACTCTGTTCCGTGACTGATTCTTCCCAATTTTTCCTCCTTCAGAGAAGAAAATTTCAGATTTATCACAACAAACCACTATGCAAAAAAAAGGGCTCTTGTCCTTAATCATAGTATTAAATTGCACGACAACCTTGTTTTAAAACGGAGCACCCAAGCCACGGTGTCACCAGCTTGTCTTTTTTATGTGTTTTATTTCATTGAGTAGTATAGGTCACAGACTGCATGGTGGTGGTTTTGAAAAATAATTGAATGAGTTATTTATTTGTGTGTTTGGGCCTCGTGGACCTCTGCCTTTTACAAATTTATGAAATGTCTGCGAGAGCGGCTGCAACAGGTTCAGCTGCAGAATGGGAAAAACACACTCATGAGAAATAAGATCCCTAGGCGTTTGTTTGTCCTTGTAGCTGCACATCAGACTATTTTGCAGATTCTGATCACAAGGGTTCATTTTCCTGTGTTTGTTGCACCTATCCTGCACGTCTCTCAACAAAGTCAAGATTTATCTCTCACTGTTATAACTGACTACCAGTTCCCTCCTGGAAACCTTGTACTTCCCTATTCAAAATTATGTTGCCAAAGAACATAAAAACCTCTGCCTTTGCACAACTTCCCACCGGCTTGCTGAATTTCAACCTTGTCTGCTTTGTGGCTCTTGATTCAGGACACACAGGTGGAAATGCTCAAGATGGACCATACCAGGAAGAGTATGAGAGGCCTTGGTGAAGCAGGATGATGTCCGGAATCACCAGTTGGGAAGGACAGAGAAGGCTTGTGCAGGTCTGAGAAAGGAGTGTGACAGTGCATATGACGAGGAAAGTTATACAATTTTGAAATTATGAGAACAAACATGAGTTTGAAATGTCATTAGATGTTTGCCTGGTTTTAATTGTTGAACATTATATAACCCTTTTTCTCCATGAGGTTGCAGGGGTACCTGATTCTTGTATCAGGTACTGGTTTTATGGCACACTGGGCACACTTACTTGTGCTTTTGTGCTTCAGAGCTCACCAAACTGGAAGCCATAATGGGAAGTTTGCTCCTTGCCTCACAGGCAAGTCTGGTCTAGAAAAGGGCTGTTTGGCTCTTGTAGTGAGTGATGCAGACAAAACGCGTAAAATGAAATGTTCAGTATTCTGTGTGTGGAATCATACCCATTTTTCATGACATCTAGAATTATTCCCCTGACTTTTCAAGGCTCTTTAGCCTAAATGCTCTGTGAAGTCTGTGAGAAACTAACAGTCGCTAGGTTTTTTTTTTTTTTTTCTGGAGCGGGAAGAGAATGTACATTTTTGCATCCCTTTGTGTGGCTCCTGGGACTTTTTCTGCTTTTAACATGCTCTGGCAATGCCTTCGTGCTGAGTATGCCTTTGGCGGCAGCCACTGCACCAGGGGACCATGCGGGCAGAATAAATAACAAGGTGGTGCTGAGAGGCTTTCCTTGACACAAATTGCTGTAGGCTGAAAAGAGAGGGCATATTTTCTTAGCACAGAAAGGGTCCTCGTGGCTTTTGCTGTAGGAAACTGATCCAGTGTTGTTACTCTCTGTTCTGGGAAGTGATAGAAGAGCTTTTTGATATTCTTTGGTTTCTGCTGCATAGTCTGCCACAGCAGTTGGCATTAGCAAAGCCAGACCCATTCTCTTCTGTTCAAAATATTGCTATTATTTCTGAATGCTGATTACTCAGGCAGACCGTGAGGCAGAGCTGTGTGAGTTTCAAAAGCAGGGCAACAAATCATTGTGCTGAAGTGGCAATGACACTGAAAATAGAGGCAGGGTACAAGCAAACCACTTAAGGGACCTGGAGAAGCTGTGGAGAAAAAGGGTTGTGGCTGGAAGAGAGCTGTTAGCTGAAGACAATATTTACTCAGCACTTGCTAGACCCCTTCTAGAGTACTTTGTCCAGCTTTACCACACCCTGCAATACAAGAAAGGCACCAATGACCCAGAGCAAGTTCAGCAAAAGGCTTCCAAGACGATCAGAGCAAGAGCACTTGTCCTGTGAGGAGAAGGTGTGGGAGGGGAGGCTTCTTCCAGCAGGAGATGTGATGGCTTTGGAGGAACTTAACAGGAGTTGTCTGATGTGTACAAAGAGGTAATTGAAAAGATGGAGTCAGGCTGTTCATAGTGGGGTATGGAAGGTAGATGACAGGCAGTTGTTTTCCTAGTTTTCCAACTAGATATAAGGAAAAACTTTTTCACTGTAAGGACAGTGAGGCAGCAGAGCAGGCTGCCCCAAAAAGTTGTGTAGTCAGTTTCCATCCTGGGAGGTTTTTCAAGACCCAACTGGATAAATCGCTGAGCAACCTGGTCTGAATTCAGGGCTGACCTTGCTTTGAGCAGGGGCTTGGATTAGAGACTTCCTGACCCTTCCCACCCAGGTTACTCCATGATCCTGCCTACTAGCCATTTCATCATGCTAGGTGTAATGGTAGCTCTGCACAGCTCACTGCATTTCAGCCACCACCCAAAACTCGCAGCCACTAGACTAACTCCTAACCTCAACAGGCAAATGCTCCTCCAGGCTCTAGGATCCTCGCAATATTTTAATTTTCTGAAGAACGAAACCTTGAAAAGTTGACCTTAGTGTCCCCAGTAGAGTCACAGTAGTCTAGGGCTCTAGAAAACCTGAAACAATGGCTTCAGCACAGAAGTTTACCCTGCTTGTGGTTTACTAAATCTGAAACCTCCTGCTCTGAGGGTGTTGGTCCTCTTAAGGGCAGGCTGATGTCAGGTGGTCTACATGGCTTAAGTGGGCTAGCAAAGCCAAAGATTAGGGTGCCAGGAGTGGTTCCAGATGCTCTTTTCTCTCAGCCTGTGACAGAGGAAGTGCTGTTAATCTTCTTTTCACCCTTTGTGGCTTGCTGTTCTTACAGAGATATAATGGCTACCTGCTTTAAACCTCCGAATGTGATACAAAAGTAAATGTAAACTGCAGAGTTAGTGTTACGTAACAGTGTTAAAGAGCGGAAAACAACAGCTATCAGTTAGAATTTAAGTACTGTAAAAAACTCATAAAGGAAGGTAAAGAAAGTATAGAGAAAAATATCTGCCAGGTTTAGGACTAGAAGGACTTTTTGAACCATAGTATAAGCAAAAGAAAGAAATAATAAAAGATCATATTTGAAAAGTGAAAACAGAACTATTCATAACTGCCACAGAGAAAATAAAGAAGTTGTCAATAGACATTCCTGTTCCGTACTCAGAGAAAAGTAGGTGATATGCCTATGTCACCTTAAAAATTTTCCAGTTCATTGGAAAGCAAGGAAGATGCTACCCTCTCTCTAAGATGAATGTTTATAAAGCATATACTCAGCAAATCTGACTAACTTGCATCAAGACATATAGCAAATTATCTCATTCATCTGGTGATGGTACAGTAAAAAGGAAAAATGGTTTAATATAGGTAATCACCTTGCTAGCCTGACATACATCCCTTTCAAAATAACGGAAAAACTGAAACAAGATTTTATTAAAAATTATATAAATAGATATAAAAAGTGTGAATATAATTTCATGGCAGTCAGTATGATGCTATTAAAAAAACCCACATGTCAGAATAGTCTGATTTCATTGGGAATTATGTGTTTGGCTGATAAACACTACTGTGTAGACATAAATATTTCTATGGTTTAATGTGTTCTGTTTGCTGCCATAGGATAATCTGAGTTTTTAAAAAATGAGCAACTGCATGGCAAGGTTGCAAAAATGAGCAATTAGTGTCAATAAAGCTTGGATTAGATTAATTTAGAATTCGCTAAATAGCAGATTGCAAAGCTGTTGCTAACGTGAAATTTTCTCTGAATGAGTCTGTTTCTAGTGGCGTCCCATAGTGGTATGTACTAGAAACATCGTTGACCAACCAGTTCCACCAGTGATCTGGAAATAAATGCAATATTCCTGTTCATTTAATACAAATCTGTGACTATCACATATGCTGGTGGAATAGAAATAATGATTAGGACATGACAACTACATAAAATGGTGATTGGGTGTGTGGAGTCTAGTCAAATAAAGCTTTTAAATGTGGCTGAGTTACACAAGCATAGACTGTAGGCTTTATCTACAGAGTTGGGGAAGCAGCAATGCCAAGAAGAGTCTTGGGGCTGCCACACTGCAAACGGAGTCTCACTCTGGCAATACAAGCAAATGTCATACCCAGCTACATAAACATGAGATAAACAAGTAGGAGCAGGGAAGTAATTTCACTGGAACTGAAATATTGCATGAAGTTCTGATACTGGCATCTTGAAAAATATGCTGGAAAATGAAAAAGGTGCAGAGATTATTTGAGGCCTGAAGAGCTTGAGAAAATGTTTTATTCTGAGTGGGCTTTATCTGTTTATTGTGAAGTGGCTCAGTAACAGCTGAGTAGGGAAAAAGGGAAGATAGGGCACAGCAAATCCTTATCTAGTAAGAAGAGTTCAACAAGAAATGAGAACAGGGGGTTAGCAAGCTCAAATATTGGAAGCCAGAAAAGGTTGTAGTACAAGAGGATGCATTTTTTTTTAAGAGTGGGGTGTGAATCTTTGAAAGAAATTACAAAAAGGGATGATGATTCTGTTTCTTTATCTCAGGCAAGAAGAAAATATTTTGAAAAATAGATTTAGTCAACCAGCAGCTACTTGGTGTGGTAGAGGAAAAACTCCTTAAATATTAGGTTGATTAAACAGACAAGAGTGACTCTGAGACTTTTCCTCCTATTACCCCTTAGGTCTCTTGGAGATGTCAAATGGTTGGGCTTGCGAGGGTAATGTGATGCTTGTGATTAAGTTTTTGATTTAACTGCCTGTAGGGTTTACCTCCAGATGGGGGGCTGACTGTGCTCTAGCAACACTGGTCATACTCATCTTTTTTTGTTGCATGCTGTGTGGTTCTCACAGTCTGCTCTTCCTGAAATGAGAAGAGCCATGTGTATCTGTTCCCAAGGTCTCCTCTAGACAGGGAAGAAGCACCAGGAAAACATCCTGCAAACAGAAATTTGTTTTCTGAAAGCTGGAAGTAAGAAGCAATTTGGGAAAGAGGTATGCGCCATTGTGTTTTCTCCCTGGAAGGATCCCTCTTCATATTACTGAGACTGGCCTTATTACAGCCATCTCCAGCTGGCAGGAAAGTTATGTATGTACTCAATAACAGCAAGCATCAATGAAATGAGCCTTTAGAGCTACCCTTACTGTGCTTGACTCACCTTTATTGATGCAGTGGGATGCAAACTGCATTTCCAATAGCAGCAGCTGATGAACCCCAGCGCCAGCCAGGAGAGGCTGCCTCTGACTGGGGAGAGCAAATTTAGATTGTCTCCAGGTGCCCCAAAATAACCTCTCAAGGGGCCATAGTTACAAGAGGGCAGGCAGAGCCGGTACCACTATGGACATTATCCAGCTGAAATGCACTTTTGTAGTGGCATTTCATCTACCTGAATAAAATGAGGATGCGATTCATCTACCTAAATGTAGGTCACCTGGGCTGCCTGGTGACCAGGGAAGGTCCCTGGTCAACAGTGAATAGATGCCCAGAACACAATTCAGTCCACCCTAAAATAGGCATCTACAATAAGGCAGAGGTATACTCCCTAAAAGTGCCTTCTGTCTCTGCTGGCTGTGAAAGGAGTTCGCTAAGTAGTTCAGCTACAGATTACTGTGTTGCAGATGTCTGCCTTTATTAGCTTTTGGGGTCTTACAACCAACTCAGTTTCTGCCATCTGTCAGGGCTGGGAAAAGGCCCTGATGGGCCACAGTCACACTCGTTGTGTACCATGAAAAGGAGCAGATGTGATTTCATTGTCTTCCACATGCACAAAATGCACGTTCACACTGGCTGATGAGCACTTACTGCAAGTAGTGCAGGGAGGCAGTCCAGGCTCTGACAATTCAGCCTTTGTTGGCAATCTTTGGACACCATTTATAAGTGATTGAAAGTAATTTCTGAATTTTTTCTTGCTCATTACAAATGAGGATTGATTCAGCACCAATATCAAAAGACAACAGGCTCATTTCACTTATTAACTGAGGGCAAACCAAGAAGGCAGCTTTGAACTTTGCACCAGAGACACACAGATAACATAGTGGTATAATTTTTCTGTGCTTTCGGATTATAGAGTGCATCATAAAGTTAAGGTAGGGATGCCACACTACCAGAACCAAAGTGTCACCAGTGGCATTATCAGATGGCTGATGGAGGAGCAATGGGCTGTTGCAGCTCAGTGCACAAAGTGATACCAGCACCACTGGAAAATTTGCACAGAGCTCCAGGACTATCTGTGCCCTGTGAGATGCGGTGTTATTTTTGAAAGCTATAAAACTAGTCATGTATCTTCAAAGCAACTCATTATTTCATTCACTGGGAAAAATATCCTCTTCATCAGAGATGGACTGTGAAGCAGTATAACAGAAGCCAAGATTAGTTCAAGATTCCTGGCCCTTGTAGGAGTTGGATAATTTTTTTGTGTGTGTGAGACTATGCTCTTTCAAATGGAAGACTGTAGTTACAATGTGATGGGAATGAGGAGGGGAATTCGCACTTGACTAACAGAGCATAATCTGATACCAAAGCAAGGTCCGGGACTCGCAGATTTACACAGTTCAAATAAATTATGAACTCTCCATTAAGCCTTTTGAAACGACAACAGCTATAAAATATTCACATGAATGCCTTACAAATGTATTTTTTATCATGTTGATCTGCAGATTTTGGTGGTCAATTATGTTGTTCGGTGCTTGAGACAGGCTAACAAATGAGTTGCCATGTAAAAAATGGCACTGTAGGGGACATCAGATGGAACCTTTTGAGAACTTCTGAATAAAACTATAACACCAAAGAATTTTTACATGAAAGGGGACCTTAGCTTCTTAATACAGAAGTAGCATATGGCCTAAAATATGTTTTTCCTCTTTCCAACATACATCTGCCTTCCACTGTGATTCTTGTTTTCGCCCCTTGGCTAAGACCAAATGAAGAGTTAGGTTTAAATATACTTTTTCTGTTTTCACATGCCACACAGGCAAGGAGATGCTGAGTGTCTTAAAGAGCTTAAGAATGTCTTTATCTTCTGGGACTAGACACGGAAGGGGAATGACGAAAAGAACCCAGGCACGTGCATTATTCCTGTAGTGAAATAAGGGTATAACCTGCAGTAGTCCTGCCAGAGGGAAGCATCCTTGTTACTGGTGTCAGATAAAAGTGGACAGCTATATATGGCAAGTACAGTACGTCTAACAGAAATGTGAAGCAGAAGTAATAGAGAGGGAGATGTGCCTACTCCTTCCATGATGAAGGAGGGAGGGTGAGAAAGGGGGGGTTTGCATTCTGCCACACAGAAACCTTTGACTCACACTCTGTGAAGTGTGACCCCACCAGCAGATGATGGAGATGGATGGAGACTACACACGGGCAAACCAGCAGTGACATGCAGGATCTGTTCCAGTGGAAGAAGATATTGAACCGGGCCTTGTTACCTGCAAACACAACTGATTAATGACAACTGCACAGTTGTGAACTGTGGAAATTGCTAATGTAACTCTGGTACATAGCCTTTATCATCTGATTTTGTTCCCAAACACATTTGCTGAAGCCAAGATGCTGCTTACATATCTGCAGTGCAAAGGTAAAACCTTTTTCCCTGGGAACTGGTTTACTATTAGTTCATGTTCCCAAAGCCCTGCTCTGTGTGATTTCCTCCTCTGTCATTTGTCCTTGGTGTATTCTTCTGTTTCCCCCAAGTTTTGCAGTAGCATTGCTGTGAGATCCCCAGTGTGATCATACCCTATGTTATCTTTCTGTTTTATCTTCCTGACTGCCAGTCACAGAAAATTCTCACATGGAGGATTTGTGAAGGGACTGTTGTCTCTGTGTGTTGCCTCTGACTTGTTCCTTTTTTTCAGTTCTTGCCACAGCTTCTTGCTGCTCAGTCTCAGTTGTCTGCTGAACCTAATCTGCATCTTCCCTCAGCTCCTTCACTGAAGGTACCTTCAAATCTCTTGCTCAGCATACAGCAAGTGAGACAGCTCCATCTTATTACCCTCTTTTAAAAGTAATGGCTGTTTATACATTTTCTTCCTTTTAAGTAATTCCTTCCTTTGCAATTTGAGGTGGGGACCTCATTTCTCAGTCCAGCTTCGGATCCTGGGGCTTGGAGAGAACTGACATTGCTGTCACCTTACCCTCCGCCACCAAAGTAATCTGTGCCTTGATCTGAAATATTTATGTTCTCTATCCTGGTCAAATACAGTAAATGCCTTTAGCCAGACTGTAAGTGCATGTCCATTCCCAGAGAGGTAAGAGCTTGGAGGCAGGGGTCAGAGGATGCATCAGCCTGCCCCCACATCTCTCTATTTCCACCATGAGTCTCCAGAAAGTCCCGTGTTTTACTGTGGACCCACCCCTAGCCTGTGGTTCCTCTCAGGTCAACTGGGCTGTGTCTCCAGCTCCCATCTGTTTCATCAAAGGATTTGTGAGTATGAGTCAAATAAATCCCTTCAACACCTTCTTCAGAGTGTTTCTCATTGAAGAGATCTTCTTCCTTCTTAAAAGGATATGCCACAAATATCCTTTTACTTCCTAATACAGCAGCCGTCACTGGCAGCCTCTTCCTCAGAGCCAGTGGTGTTTCCCTGAGTGGATGTGAGGTGACAATAGTTCTCCTCAGGGTCATACAGCTCCCAGCCAAGGTGTGCAAATTCCCCTCCCAGCTCCACTTGCATGCTGAATCATTCATTATGCTTCTAGAGAGCTGGGAGTGGAGTAGCAAGGGGCAAAAATCTGCTGAGTAAGGTGCTCTGTGAACATTTTTTTCCCTGCAACAGAGTGGAGAAGATGCTGAAATGTGAAATGATCCTCACTGTTCCTACCAGGGTTCACAGTGTAGCTGGACTTTATTTTTAGCTCTCTACCTCTCTTTTTGGCCATTTATTTTTTTCTCCCACAGCCTGGGAAAGGTCACTCTTGCTCATCACTCTCCGACCTTACAGGTAGTCAAAGAGTTTGGCCTTTCCTTGCCTCCAATTAGGTATGGTCCAAAAAGCTTAACTAAAGCTGGCAGACTCCCAACGCTTGGTTTGCTAGAAAATAAGCCTAATGCCCATTATTTTATCCCTGAGGTGCTTCAGGTTTCCAGACAGCTTTCAAATTTGAGATCAGGAGGCATGAACAAGCCAGCTGATTAATTGCAAGAGGTTTTTTATACATCAGATTCCATTTTTTTAGCTGCTAAGAACACAGGAAAACTCCTCACCTACCAGAAGCGTGCCTGCATGGGAGAAGACTGCTCTCTCTTTAAGAATTGTGTTAATAAACGGGAAAGATTTTTTTTCTAGTATTTTATTTTTTCTCCTTTATATGCGTAAGAGAGTTACACCTTAAAATCACAAGCAGCTTGTTCCCTCATATGTGTGCATGGGGACTGGGGAGAAAATACAGTCTCTTTAGTGGGAACCAAGCTCTTCTACCCCAGCCTAGAAAATTAGCTTTGAATTTCTGGAGTCACTAAGTGTGCCCCATCTTTCACAGCATGGAGCACACAAGCCAAGGTGGTTTTAGAAGGAATTACATTTTCTGGTATTTGCAACCTCCATAAAAGATGGATGGTTTGTGGTTCATTCTGAGACACTATCTAGCCGTTAGAAGGAAGTTGTTATGGTTTAAACCCAGCCCGCAACTAGGACCACTGCAGCTGCTTGGTCATCCCCGTACCCCCAAGTGGGATGGGGGAGAAGACCATAAAGGAAGGTAGAAACTCATGGATTGAGATACAAACGGTTTAAGAAGACAACAATACTATAATACTACGAACATATTACTACTAATATATATAAAATTAAATAAATGATACTCAGTGCAATTGTGCATGAACTCCAGTAGCACTGAACAGCCAGTGCTGGAGAGTGCCCTGCTCCCAAACAGCTGATTCCAGAGAGATCAAAAAGCAAAAGACGGAAAGCCCAAAAGCCAACTGCAAAACAGCAGAACATCAAAAGGCTGAGGTGACACTGAACTCCAAATGTAACTCCCGAACAGAACAGAACTAGCTGAAGTCACTGAATTAACAAGATGGAAAACCTGAACTCCCTAGCCAGAACAGCTGGAGACAACATTAGAAAATGAACACATGGCAAGCTCCTACTTGCCCCTGGCCTTCACAGCAACTCATTGTCATGCTTCTGCTCCCAGGATTCTTGACAGCCTGTCCAAGAGTCTTGTCCAACACTTGTCCAGTTGACTTTGGTACCCACTCTTGCACCCAGAAGCACTTCAGCCAAGGCAGGTCTGTCCATGCCACTCAGAAAGGCCTCCACAATTCTCAAGTATGCTCAAGTACTTGCACCTGCAATTGCCAACAGCATGATGACCCCAAAGCTGAACAAGAAACAGCTGAAATCTCACTGGCAAGACTGCTGCATCACTTGTGTGCTCACTCCTCATGCACAAGGATGTCACCGTAGCCATTGCTGCCACTGGCAGGGCCCTTCTGCAACCTTGCCTGAAGTCCCAGGATTGGAAAGGTGTCAAGATAAGATTACTCCTTATTGCTGGAATCCAGTGATAAGTTTGTGATTGCTAGAGGTAGGTGAAGCACGGGAAGCAGTTTACTGGGCTGACACTGCTGCTTTTGTACTTGTAGTTTAGCTCCAGCTCCTGGGCCCCAGTCAGCAGCTAAAACCATATGCTGTTCCATAATCCTTGTGAATCCCTTCTAGCTCAGGCCATTTTATGATTCTTTGCTATTAGAAATAACTAATTTTCTTTGCATTTCTTTCAGCATACACAAAACAAAGCAATGAAGCATAGATAATATGGTTGACAAGTGCCTTCTCTGGATATTCAATAGGACAGGGCTTTAGCTCATATATATCAGCATAGCATCACTGCCTTTATATTAATTAACCATCTGCCACAATATATTAATGGTTTGGTTTGGTTTGTGTTTTTTGTTTGTTTGTTTTTGTTTTGCTTTGCTTTGTTTGGTTTGTTTTTGTTTTGGTTTGGTTTGTTTGTTTGTGGGTTTTGTGGGTGTTTGTTTGTTTTTTATGGACATTCACATATATTCTAACAAAGAAATCCCCAAAAGTGATGTCTTAAATCAATGGACAAAACCAACCCACCTCACAGTGGGAAGAAATATCAGAGTGGTATTCAAGGGCTCCAGAAACAACTTGGGTAACTCAGTCTGGGATCTGTTTGCAAGAAAAATTAAGATTCAAGGGCACAGTTTATTTTATCTCTGCCAAGACACACTTGCCAGTTCTTGCATCCCTAGCTTCTATATGCACATGCCTTTGTGTACTAAACAAAATCTAGTAATAGTATTCAAAAATCACTGCCTAATATGAGAAGACCATGGGAGTACTTAAATGAGATTAACCATCATGGAGGAAGCACGTGTTTAATCCTTCACTTGGGTTGTTCCGTTGATCAGAACTATTTAGTTTTTCAGTATTCTCTCAAAATACATTCTAAATAGAAAATGCTGTGTTTGGTGTGGACAGATGAGGAATCAGGGGTGGAGAGTAGGGGTTGCCATACTTCTCAGTTAGAAACTACTAGCTCAACAAGTTCCTGCCCATATGATTGCCTCTTCTTGGACCTGAGAGCTTCCCTTCCACAGGCCCCAAAACTTGCACATTTGGAAGCAACAATGTCTGGGAATAAACCCTTTCATTATTTCTTTGGTTATTGAAGCTTGCCTCAAAGATCCACATATTTCTCTCCTATTTATTACTCACTTAACTACTGGCTGTACCTTGGCTTTCCTGTCCTTCAGTCCACTGGAAATTCATCTGCTCTTAATGAGGTGTCAGAAATGATTGATAATGCCTCTGCAATTATCTCTGTCTGCTCTTTAAGAACATTCAGGTGAGACTATCTGTCCTTGCTCATATATAAGCATTTAGTTTGTCACCATAATTTTATTCATTCTTTTTGCCAGCCCAAACAACTGCTTCCTTTGTTGTTTTCTCACTTTCTCACCAACCATATTGAAAGTACAGCTTCAAACAAAGCAACAAATTCTGTATTTCCAACCTTGCTCATGAAGCTTCACTAAGATCAATGATAAGCACAACATACAAATCAGAGTACATGTTAACCTTAGAGAAATGTACTCCATATGTTTCAGTCTATTACTTCTCATTGATATGTTTGGATCCCAAATTAGCTTTGAATCCTGTACTTTCATCTGATGTGTCAGTCTGCAGGCCAATTTTCTGTACTAGCAGCCAGATTTTACCCATTGATGGGCTGCACAAACCAGATGGTAGTCAGATTTACAACCCAGGACCTTAATTTGATCTGTATGGAATGCTCCAGAGCACTGAATTTGCAATGAAAAGACAAAATTATTTGGTTTTGAGGTAGGCAAGGAAATTCTATCCATTTATTCAGATTACGGTGCCTAGAAAAATATAATTACAAATTAAGTCAGAGGCATGAGTGGGGCTGATAAAGCCCAGTTGCACTGAAAATGAAGTTTAAACTAAACGTTTATTTATAGGTTATCAGAAAATTTGTTGTGGGTTTTATCTTCCTAGGAAAATGGTAGACATTCAAACAAACACAAATTCATTTTATTTCCTTCCCTCTGGTTGCATGTAAGAACCTTATGACTGCGTCATTTTTTCATTGAATTTTTAGGAGTGTAAATTATTGTTTATCTCAAATAGCTGAAGATTAAGACATTGAAGCCTGACATCAAAAAGTAAATGTTGAGTTCTTAGGAACTCGTTGGGATTATTTCCACTGATTTTGGTGCACAGAAGCATCCATCCAACCTATGTGTTCATGTGTAAATATACCAAGTCATATTTAGTGGGCTCTTCATCCTGTTATGACAGAGGAAGCTTCACTGATTATGTATGTATCATGTATTCCCCAAGAAGGCTTGCCTCACCCAGTTTTAGACATTTAAGGCATAAACATCTATAATAAATAACTCACTGTCATCTCCCTCCAGATATTGGAATGAGATAGGCATGGCCTGTCACTTAGGCATCACCTTCAGAAGAGAAGAACTTGTGCCCTAAAGCATCTCTTTCCCTCACACTTGAAAGATAACTCCATTTGGTCAAAGGATCCCTTCAGAGTTTTCCTCCTCTGCATTCACTTGGGCTGGTCATATAGAGGCAGGTTGTTTCAGAAGGCTGTTTAGGGTCAGAAGAGAGGTCTGGACAAGAAGCTGATGGTCATCCTTTTTATGGTCTTGTGGAATAGGAGTGCTTCTACCGGTAAGAGATGGAAATAACAGCTCTCAGCACCCTTGCTGCCATTCTAAAAGGGGATCAGTATCACAGTATGTCCCACTGTTTCTTATGGCTCATCCCTAATTAAATGTGCACTAGAATGTATTACATTGATCCTTCCCTCTGCCCCTTTTAAGATCTGTTTTTTTGCAGTTCAGATGGAGCACTGTGAAGAATTACTACAGTTTCACTGACATAATTATTTTTTCATTAAATTCACCCACATCATGCATTAATTTGGTTTCCTGATTTGGAGTCCTGAAGGTTTTCAAGGTTATTTCAAGCTATCAGTCATGCCAACATCCATACCCAAATATGTCTTGTCCCTCTATCGGCACAGGTCATTATGCACCCTGCACTTTTGCCCAAGGCAAGTCTCTAATCTCTTCTTCTATCCTAATCTGGTTACCCTTCACACAGTTGAATCCTGTATCTACTCCAGCCACCCATCAGTAAGCAGAGAAGGATCTAACATTGACACCAATATGAATTTTGTACATACTTTCCCCCCCCCCGCCAGAACTGGAGAAAGCACATTAAACTACCCTTGTTGGTTGGAAGGATGCCATCCTGAAAACAGTGTGCTGCTATGCACATTGCTTCACATAAACAGAGGGACCTGCCCAAAGTGATCAGCTTCCAGTTTGGTATTTTTTGTAATGACAGTGATGAGCTTTATAGAAGTTACCCATTCTGGAAACATACACATATACTAGGCACTGAATAGGAGTGGTTAGATGATTTTTCAACACACCTAGTGATCTTGACTTGTATAAAAGAAAGCGAGAATGTTTTGTTCACATGAAGACAGGCCTGGGAACATCCTATTTCAGGACAGACATTTTAAATATCACTTATATGCACAAGTCGAGTGTTTGTTGTTGTTTCAGGATTTATTTATTTTTTTAAGCACAGAAATACTCAAGTCCATTGAAACTTTAAAACCACTTAGCTTAATTCTTAACCACTTTACTGCTTTCCTTATTCACTTCAGCTTTTGCTCTTGAAGCAGACATCTTGGCAAGCAGGAGATCTTTCTTTGTGTTTTTTGAAGAGATTTAGATAAATCTGAGACTAAGAGTGAAGAGGCAGGACAGATAAGATTAGCATTTGTTATATCTTCAATAAAGGCCAGAATCTTCTGGAGCATCTTAGCCAGGAAGGCCAGCTGTTACAAAACAAAGAAATTCCAAGTAGGGAGGAAATTATACACACTCACATCAGCACAATGAATCTCATGTACACACCTTGTTCACTCAGCCTGCAGCAACTACCTGAAAGGAGGCTCTAAAACAGAGGGTGTTGGTCTCTTCTCCCAAGTAACAAGCAATAGCATGAGAGGAAAAGGCCCCAAGTTCCACCAGGGGAGGTTCAGATTGGATGTTTGGAAAAATTTCTTCACAGAAAGGGTTGTCAGGCATTGGAACAGGCTGCCCAGGGAAGTGGTGGAGTCACCATCCCTGGAGGTGTCTAGAAGGCTTTTAGACAAGGTTCTTAGGGACATGGTTTAGTGCTAGAGTTAGGCTATGGTTAGACTCGATGATTTTGAGGGTCTCTTCCAACCAAAATGATTCTGTGATCTATAACTACACTCTACCTCACGTTTGCCATCGGTCATAACATCTACACAATTACTGCAGGTCCCCTGCAGTACAGTAGGTAGGTAGGTACTGCTAATTTATGTTCAGAAAGCACCACCTCCTTGAATGTGAGATTTCAGGTTCTCCTGCACAGGAAACACCTGTGTGTGGAAGGTGGCTGTCCAGGGCACAGGGGTGCAGCTCTGACATCTGATTTTGGGCTTCCCCTCCACCCTTCCAGCTTTCGCATGATGCTGCAATTGCAGCTCAGTGGGGCAAAAGTTGCCTGGCATTTCCCAGTCTTCAGTGAATTATTGTAGCTATTTTTGAGGTACAATCACAAAGCTTCCTCTCTGCTAATTGTAAATTATTTAGCTTTTGGCAGATTGTTGCTGCAAAAACACGCTTACATTAGCAGTAGAGTAAATAGCGCTGAGAAGGCAGGCGTGTTACCCTGAAAAAAATAGCAAGTTATTCAACTATCGGTGTGACTGAAATGTTGTTTAACTTCAGCACTTTCTTGTTTTAATTAAACATGCCCCTTTCTTTCTTTCATGAAGAGAATGTCAGCTAAGAAGCATAATGATAAAAAAAATTAATTATTCAGATTTGCTGAGGACAAAGAAAGATTTCTTTCTCAGTCAATTTACAGTGAGTCAGTCTGCCAAGGCCAAGAATTAGCGCTAAGTGAAAAGAAACGCAAGTGGATAATTAACAGTAGTAACAGCAACACCAAAGATGGGAGATCAAAACACCAGAAACATAAATGTTCTTCAGATGCTGCCTTTGTTCAGACTGGCTGGAAAATGAGAACAGTGCACTTTTGCTTCAGAAACTCAAAATGAACCATTTACCCTTGCCACATAACTCCCTCCAACCTTACTCTCAGGTCTTAATCTTAGACACACACGTTCACAATCAAAATTGTAATTGCATGACGATATTGAGAAATAGGTGATTTGATACAACATTCCTAACACTCCAAAATCAGTGCCGTATTTGGGAAGTCCGCTTTGGCTATCTCTGGTAAAAATTTATAGCCTTTACTTACTATTTTTTTCCTATTTTCCTTGTTGTTCTTTATCAGAGTATTGCATATTCATCTCATTGTGGGATCCAAGAAGTCATGCTAAGGCTGGCACAGCTCAAACTTCAGCTCAAAACACACAGGAATGATACTTTATAAGTAGAGTGAGGCAGAATTAAAGGCATAAGAAACTGAAAGCCTTATTTTGACCATGGTAAAACACAGACTGAACACTGATGTGGAGAACTCTGATGCTTGAATACCTTGAGATTTCCTAACGTATACTGCAGCCCATCCTAGTACAATAGCAGAGATTTGGGAAGAGCTTCTGTTTCTTTAAATTTAAGTTTCTTAGTGCATATATTTAAATCAGTGGCACTTGTGAGTAATTCTAGTTTTACACTGACACAGATATCAGTAATGCTTATGTTAAAGGATAAAATATAATAATTAAAGAAAAAATACACTGTACAAATAAAGCCATATATGACATATAATAAAATGGATTAGAAAAAAATTAGACTATATCAAATCCTGAATATATGCCCAAACCTCCAAATACTCATTCAGATACTAACTGGGTACTTCACCCAGAAGAGCCTTGGTTCTTGGTCATTACACATGACAGCACAAACTTGGTATATCAAAGTGAGTGTTTTTTGAGGGTCAGATGACTGGTGCTTTGATTCCCTTCCCACTTCTGTCACAAGCAGCCAGTCTTACTGCAGACAGAGAACAGATACACATCTGTGGCACTTCCCTGGTCCTCCAGCATCTGGTCATGCTCAGTTGGCAGCCACCTTGCAAATCAAGTGGCTTCTGCCAGTCCTTTCAAGGAATGCAGAAGCTGGAGGTTAGGAAGGGAAGACAGCATTTTGTGTCCCTTCTGTGTTAAGGGGTCCTCCTGGAGTCAAGCAGAACCTGGCTGTCCAGTACATACTCTTTTATACATTGCTTTGCTCTCACAAAAGGTTGCCAAAGTAATACTTGCATGTGCAGCATTTGGTGTAAGATAGGATCTTACCATTAATCACTTCATTTAAAATGGAAAGTATCCTCCTCATTCACTTGAGGATTTTGCCTTTGCTGGGGTTAACCCACAGGTCTCCTGCTAGCATTTTCTGCTCAATTAGTTCTTTCAAAGGGATTATTGAACCAACATAGATATTGTGTAATCTATCTTAAATCAGGAAATAGTATAATGAGAAGCGGTTACATGTGGAAGGGAGGTCAAAAAAAGCAGCAACAGGAACTCAGAAAATATGAGGATAAAAATAAAAGGACAGGTGCTATCTTCAGTCATGTAATGTGATGGGGGCTCAGTAATTGACCTAAAAATAGAGGAGAGTAAAAGAAAACATTCTGAAAAGTGCAGTAGAGGCCATAACCTCAGCTGGTGTAATTCAACATACTTCTACAGAAATGAGTACAGAAGTGAATCACTACAGCAGAATAATAAGAACTTACATATTTATAGAAGATGTAGCAAAAATAGCGCTTGTCAGAAAACATTACTCAAAGCTAAAGCAAAATGATTATCGAAGTAGACCACATTCTGTGAAAAGAGCTGTGATATTATGCTTACAGTAAAGGCAGTATGCTTACAGTAAAGGCAGGCGATGCATAGACTAGGTTAATTTTAAATACAAGTTAAGCAAGAAGCATTTGGTAACTATGATACAGATGGTAACAATCCTAAAAAAGAAAGGATCATGTTTATATTTTCCTCCATGGCAATATTTTTGGAATGACAATGGCTAAATGAGAACAAATACTTAAGTAGATCATGCTCAGCTGGATATACATCTGATCAGATTTCAAACCTTGACAGTTTTGCCTTGGATATAATTATTTCAGGCTCTGGACAACTACTAAAGGAATTTTACATATCAGAGGCAAATGGTGATTTTAAAGGATGGGCTTTTCCCATCAGTCTATGGACAAAAAGACACCAAAGGCTAAAATTGCCTCAGACAACGTAAACCTGAATTTTAGCTGTCTTGTTTTGAAATGAGATACTAGATCTCCATTTTTCCCTGTTTTTCAAAACAGCCCTGGTCAGCTTATTCTGGATCCCATCCTGAGCAATATCACTGTTGAGAAACATTGAGAGACAGAATAGATGAGGAAAATCTACTTTTCTCTTTGGTTGATTTTATTCTCTTGAATAAGAAACTTTCCGAAAGTTGGAGAAACTCTGCTCCAAGAGGAGTAAACAGGAGGAGAAACATACTTTCTGGCTGGTATCATGTAGGCCAAGAATAGTGCTAAATCTGTGCTTTAATCACTGACATTTTATGCAACCGTCTATAATTAAAAGCAGCGTTTTCACCCAAAATGTATCTTATGCAAGCAACATATGTTTTGTTCAATTGAGCTTAACTGTTCATATCCACTGAAGGAGCAACTTCATTCCTGGAGAGCTGAGTCCAGACCGTTTCCTTATAGCGCTGCTACACTTCAGGAAGCCAAGCTCAGCATTACCATTGCCATGCTCACAAAGGCATTGTTGTAAATCAGCCTAGTGAAAGCTAGTGAAAGCTGCTGTAAATCAGCTGTGAAAGTTCACAGCACCGCACAGATTTAAGCCTACGGAGACTGTGACTCCTGTTTAAGCAGGACTATTAGACTTCTGATACTTCACGCAGCCTCGGTACAATTGCATCCAGAAGTGGTTTACTCCCACAGTGGGTAAATGCAAAGCCCAGCAGCAGAGCCAGCTCCTCAGATTCATTGCTGGGTCATTGCATTTATTTTGCATATTCACAGGTGAGCAGTCTTGTATGAACCATTTCAGAATGGTGTATTTTAATACAACAGAGGAATGATAAATGGGAGTAAGTCCTCTATTTTCTGTTTCAATAAGGCTGAGGAATAATTTGATAGTACAAAATCAGAGTTTAATTGAAACTTTCAATAGCTATGAAAATATGTTTATTCAAAAAATAGAGTTCTAGCCTTCCTGAAGATCGCTGAAAGCTGTATGAGTGTATTCTTTCTTTGAGGACTAGCACAGCCAGGAAGTGTTATGGAACCATTATGGTTATTGGCTTTAAATGGAAGCCAACAAATTTTAAACCAGCTAAACAAACAGCTTTGATTTACTATGCTTGATTTGCAGCTGAATAGTCTAAAATGAAATAAAACTAATATATATGCCTCAAGGTTACAAGATAATTTTCCAACAGAGCAATAACGCAACATACACAGTTTTCTTCAAACAGAAGAACAAAAAAATGAATGAAAATTTCAATTGTACTTGGAGCTGTTTGCAAAGCATCAACAACCTCTCCAGAAAAAAGCCATCTTTTTTCACAACATTTTGAACCAGCTCTTCTCAAATGCTTAGAAATCTCTTTTAGAAGGCAAGCAGACACTTGGCTCCAACTTGAATTGTGTGCTGCAACATCATGAAACACGGTGCAGTAGGATAATATAATAACCCTTCTTGTTCTCTTAATATTTTCTCCATGGTTTGTTTTGCCCAGAAACATCCTAGAGGTTTCTTTTTTACCATTTCCTTTTTTCTTTTTTTTTTTTTTTTTTTTTTTTTCCTGAAATACCGTGTGTTTCAAAAAGATGGACCAAATTTCAAAGATACAGAGATCTCAAATTAGGTCCATCTTTTTGAAACACCCCGTAGTGACCTGCTGATAATCTGATCTGTGGACCAACTACCTTGTCCTCCAACAAATGTGTCATCATCTGTCACTGCAAAGCTCACAGGATGGTGCAAGGTGCTAATAAGAAGCCTGATAAGCAGCAAATATTGACTGGTTATTTATATTTAATAATTTTAGAAACCATGTAACTAGTCACACACTGTGTCACCACCTTTCTTTTACTACATCCTATTAATATACCACTTTATTCAAGTCTTTATCCTAGAGTGAGCCTGTACATACATACATGACTATCTCTGCTTTCTATGCACAAGAGTTTTCTTGCTTTTTACTGGAAACTCTGCTATTAACCTTGCAAGCAGTCATGAGAAATGTGCTCAGGATCGTGCAGTAGCACAGAAATGCTAAGGAAGCCTCACTGTGTGCCTTTTTCTCTCCCAGTAGACAAAGGGGTATCTGTGGCTCTGCAGTAATACCAAATCTTCAGCAAGGCAAGATCTGATCAGCAAATCTGCGCAAACTTCTTTGGTTAGTATCAGGAAAACTCTTCCTGATCATTTAGTGAAAAACAGTAAAATTGGATTGTTTGACATCCCACTTACTACATATTTACCAGTCTGTGTGTTCTCAATTTTGACAGAAAATCCTGTCTTAAATATTGACGTTGGACTAGAACAAGATTACCTACCAAAGTGGCCAGTGGAGTAGGGGATGTTTTGAGACAGGCTCTTGAAACAAGCAGTTGATTCATAACCAATGTTCTCCTCTGCAGATACCAGTATTAGGAGGATTATGAATACTATTTGTCTCAAAAGTTGAAAACACTGCATTTGTTTAAACAGTAACAGTATTGTTTTAGCTGTCACAATGTAAGGCCCCTGGCAAGGCACGTGGGAGGAGCTGACAAATTTTTGTAGGCCAGCTGATGTAATCGGGAGAAAAACAAACAAGCAAGTATTTTTTGCAGTTTCTGCAGTTTGCAAGAGCTTGTCTGTTCGTTCCCAGCCCTCACCCTGCCTTTTTTCTTTCTCAGCTATACCCACAAGTGTAAGAGAAGACAGTACATTTCCACTTTTATAACAGACACACTAATAGAAGAGAGAAAGTGCAAATGTTCTTGAGGACTTACATAAATGTAAGATGTTTGATAATTTAATTCAAAACCAATCAACCAACCAGAAATCCTTGTGTGAACTTTACTGGTATTTTTATGGTAGATAGAGATGATCAGGGAAAGCATGCTGCATCCCCTTTGATATAAAGTTTTGCACTTGCTTTGCTCAGTGGCATACCTGTAATCAGCAGTGGAACCCCTTAGCAGATGTTCCCAGTATTGACAGATCTTACGTAAGAGAAAATAGTTTAAACAGCTGAGTACGTTAGGGGACAATATAAGACACAGTTTATCTTAATCCTAAAATTCTACCACAAAGTATTTTTGATTCTAGCTTCTCTTAAGGTTTTCTGCTGTTTCCCCAACCTCTTTCTCAGGATAACTGCAAAAACAAGAGAGGAAGGTGAACTCAGAGACTCAGACACCATGTAACAAGCCGCAGAAGTTTGTCTCTGAGCAAACAAGCCATCTGTTGTCAGCTACTTTTCAAGAGCTTGCAGATGCACAATTTGATCTTCATACTGAATTTGATGAGCAAAATGGAAGCACTTCAGTATGTCACATATTTCTAAAGCTAGACTTTCCTGGCCAGCTGGTTAATACACACTTCATTAGGATATGATGTCTGACACCAAGACCTTTCGTTGTAATGAGTGGCCAAGCATTCAGATACTCTGAGCCCTTAATCCTCATTCGAGTCACTGAAGTAAATGGAGACAGTCCCAGAAAACATGATAAAAAAAACAATTTCCTCTCTTCAAAAGTGGACATTAGCAAGCTGTGTGCATTTTAGAAGAGGTCTTTAGGATGCTGGAGCCCCTCTAACCACATGCACAAAGGTGTAGTTAACACATCAGATCTAGAAAACATCCTCAAAACATGCAACTCCTTTTCCAAATACACTTCTTCTCATCATGGGTCTGCCATGACTGAGGAAGACAAACTGTTTGCCTAGGTTGTATTTGCACATATTTGCAGAGCACCCCTCAGCCCTTAGACCCCACTGGAGCTTGTAATTGTTCTGTAATGATCCAGAGGATTGAGTCTTGCCTTCAGCAACTGGCAGAAAGAAACAAAGCAAAGAGAAAAGGGAAGAAACCTATGTCAACAAACATCCCCACTCCTGTGGGTGATCTGGGAGATGAACTGAGTGAGCACCATACCAGGCCTATGCATGGCAGAGGAGGTTCAGGGCATGGAGGCAGGAGCAGCACCAACTCTTGCTGATGACCAGCTTGACAACCCACCACACTGGCCGAGAGAGGCCAGCCCACACCTCGCTCTGTCCCAAGTGGAGCCGGAAAGAGCAGCTCCTATCTGCTCAATTCCCACCCCGTTGGCAGTAGCATCCCCATACACCCTCACTCAGCACCTGCAAGCATCATAGCTCAGCACAAGAAGAAGGTGTCCTGGGCTTGGCTTCACTCTTCCAGGCTGCCCTGCACTTTTAAAATGAAGAATTTTTTTTTATTCTTTTAAAGAAAGACACTTTGATTTCTGTCTTTTACCTTCTTCCTAAACAGGCATTTCTAACTTAGGGTCTTAACGAAGAAGATGCTAAAGAATCCTCATTTTAAGACAAGTTTTTAATCCTCTCAACTTCCAAAACAATCTGGATAATCCAGCTCTAAGTCTCCTCATTAAGGCCAGATTTACAAAAATCTCAATCAGACTTCTGCTTGAGGTTTTGTAAATCTGGTTCTAATACAGATACTTAGAGCTGGAACATAGATTAGCTTGAAACTTTGGGGAATTAAAAGAAATCAAACCAGCAGATATAACCTGTACAACAAATATTCCTTCCATTGTAGCTGACATGAGACAACATGCATATTTTGTATGAGGCTTGTCTTCCCTGTTTATTTGGTGACTAAATTACAGCTGCTGGGTAAAGGACAGGTGAAGAGAATAAAAATAAACCTTCTTGATTTTTTTTTTAACTTTTAATTTAGACCTGTTTGAAAGAACTTGAGTTTAGTTTTGCAGACTTTCCAAGCCTCTTGAGTAACATCATATGGCACATACAAGAAAACCATATGATCAGGCTCAGTTAACATGGCTTTATGAAAGGCAGGTCCTGTTTGACCAACCTGGTCTCCTACGACAAGGTGAACCACCTAGTAGATGAGGGAAAGGCTGTGCATGTTGTGTACTTTGACTTTAGTAAGGTCTTTGACACCATATCCCACAGCATTTTCCTGGAGAAACTGGCAGCTCATGGCCTGGATGGGTGTACCGTGTGATGGATAAAGAACTAGCTGGATGGCTGGGCCTGAAGAGTTGTGGTGAACAGAGCCAAATCCAGTTGGTGGCCAGTCATGAGTGGTGCTCCCCAGGGCTCAGTATCGGGGCCAGTTCTGTTTAATCTCTTTATCAGTGATCTGGATGAAGGGATTGAGTGCACCCTCAGTAAGTTTACAGATGACACCAAATTGGGTGGGAGTGTTGATCTGCTGGAGAATAGGAAGGCCATACAGGGGGGGAACCAGCTGGATTATTGGGCTGAGGCCAATTGTATGAGGTTTAACAAGGCCAAGTGCCGGGTCCTGCACTTGGATCACAACAATCCCAGGCAGCACTACAGACTCGGGGAAGAGTGGCTGGAAAGCTGCTTGGCAGAGCGGGACCTGGGGGTGTTCATTGACAGCTGGCTGAACATGACCCAGCAGTGTGCCCAGGTGGTCAAAAAGGCCAACAGCATCCTGGCTTGTATCAGAAATAGTGTGGCCAGCAGGATGAGGGAAGTGGTTGTACCACTGTACTTGGTGCTAGTGAGGCCCCACCTTGAATCCTGTGTTCAGTTTTGGGTCCCTCATCATAAGAAAGACATTGAGATACTAGAGACAGTTCAGAGAAGGACAATGAAGCTGGTGAGGAGTCTGGAGCACAAGTCTTATGAGGAGTGGCTGAGGGAACTGGGGCTGTTCAGCCTGGAGAAAAGGAGGCTGAGGGGAGACCTTATCACTGTCTACAACTGCCTGAGAGGAGGGTGTTGGTCTCTTCTCCCAAGTACCAAGTGATAAGACAAGAGGCAATGGACTCAAGTTGCACCAGAGGAGGTTTAGATTGGATATTAAGAAAAAAATTTTCACTGAAAGCGTTGTCAGGCATTGGAACAGGCTGCCCAGGGAAGTGGTGGAGTCATCATCCCTGGAGGTGTTTAAAAGGTGTATAGACAAGGTTCCTAGGGATGTGGTTTAGTGCTGGAGTTAGGTTATGGTTTGACTCAATGATCCTGAGGATCTCTTCCAACTGAAATGATTCTATGATTCTATGCATCAAAGATGTTTATTTTGAATTCATGCACCTCCATGAAGAAGCAAAATTATTATTAAAGACTTTATGAATGTATTTATCTGACATTAATTAGTCACTGGGAGAAAAAAAAAAAGTTAGATGCTAACAGAATTTTAGGTAATCTGACTTAAGAAAGCTTTTCCTGTTTCTTATTAAACATCATTTGGCTGTGGCAGTTGATCACTTTGCTATTTTTCCAGTCACTGTAAAATTCTGCAGCCCTGGTAGGACTTCAATTTCAAAAGTGAAAAACAAGCAAGAGGGAAATAATAAAACTGAACAATCTGTTTTCTGAACACCTTTCCAGGCATCTTCCATACATCTTTTCTTTCACAGGTGACCTTTACCAAGGTATATTTGTCTAAAAGTCAAGCAACACTCCTGTATTTCATCTAGAATTTCCCAATCTTTGTTGATACAAAGCACCCCAGCAGACACGTCTCCCATCTATACCATTCACATTTAAGAATGATGAGGTCCTAGAAGAGGCCAGCAGCAGGCAACAAGGGTTTACATTTAGAGTACTTGACTATATTTCATAGGACTTTAGTGATAACAGCCCCAGAGAAATCCTCATTTCCTTGGCAGTGGTTAGGAACTTGGGTAGAGACAGCAATTGTATCTAAGACAAGTTCTATATGCCTGGAAAACAAGGTTATTTTTAAATGGAGGATGCCTGCTTATTAACTCTTTCTCTGTAAATTCCTCATAGAAGCGAGGGATATAATACTAGCATGAAAACCACTAGAGTTAATCAACCTGTGGTTTGAAGGTACAGTTTCTAAGTTAAGACAAAGCCTGAGAGTGATATTTTAAAATTTGTTTAAATTTTTGCATTTTAGGCTGAAAGGTACAGCATCTCACAAGTTCAGTTTTAGAAACTTCTTAATCAGATCCTGTTCACTGGCAAACAATGTAATATGGAAAAGGTTTAGGGATGATTTAGCTACATCATCATGCTAGGAACTGGTGGGAGGATGAGAAACTTGGAGAAAAGTATCAGAAAATATGGGTTAGTACCTGTCATTTTGCACTCACAAGATACCACTCACCCTGCCATGTATGTGTATGCATTCACACACAGAGAGACAATTATATAGATATATAGATATATAGATATATAGATATATAGATATATAGATATATAGATATATAGATATATAGATATATAGATATATAGATATATAGATATTTGAGTGGTCTAACTGCTTCACTGTCATCTTTCCAGAGGATAAATACATAGCAAAACTGTCATGGTCATAATAGGCCTTCTGAACACATGCAGGCTTCTTGCTTTTTCTACCCCCATGACTTTGTGGTATGCTAACATGCTCTTACGAGAAGAAGGAGCAGAGACACCAGTCTGCACCTGTCCCTAGTACTTTCTAGTTATATTATAACTATAACTGCTCTTTCTTAGTCCTGCTTTACTGCCCTTTCAGTGCAGCAATCACGTTTTTAATATTGTACCAGATAATTCTAAATAGAAGTCTTATTGGCCTTTCCAGGCTTTGGGCTAAAAGCCAGGAATGCTACTACCTTTAAGGTGGGAGAGGAGTTCATGCAGATCCTCCTTGTCCTTCCACACACTGATGAAAGAATATGACCTTTTCAAAATTCACTGAAGATAATAATGATAATTAGATTATCTTTGTTATCTGCAAAGCCTTGAAGCTCTCTTGATCTACTTAGCCCTCACAGCTCAAGTCACTACTGAACAAACTCAGGCCAGCCCAAGCCCTTGTATCATTATCTTTTTCTCTGACAGGAACACTGAGGCATAACTGGAATAGGAACAGAATCACATAATCACAGAATCACAGAATCGACTGGGTTGGAAAAGACCTCAGAGATCATCAAGTCCAACCCTTGGTCCAACTCTAGTCTGTTTACCAGATCATGGCACCAAGCGCCATGTCCAATCTCAGTTTAAAAACCTCCAGGGACGGCGAGTCCACTACCTCCCTGGGCAGGCCATTCCAATGCCTGACCACTCTCTCTGTAAAGAATTTCTTTCTAATATCCAGCCTAAATTTCCCCTGGCAGAGTTTAAGCCCATGCCCCCTTGTCCTATTGCTAACTGCCTGGGAGAAGAGACCAATCCCCACCTGGCTATAACTTCCCTTCAGGTAGTTATAGAGAGTGATGAGGTCACCTCTAAGCCTCCTCTTCTCTAGACTAAACAACCCCAGCTCCCTCAGCCTCTCCCCATAGGTCTTATGTTCAAGTCCCTTCACCAGTCGTGTTGCTCTTCTCTGGACCTGCTCCAGCACTTCAATGTCTTTCGTGAACTGAGGGGCCCAGAACTGAACACAATACTCCAGGTGTGGCCTCACCAATGCAGATTACAGGGGAAGGATCACTGCCCTTGTCCTGCTGACCACACTATTTTTGATACAGGACAGGATACCGTTGGCCTTCTTGGCCACCTGGGCACACTGATGGCTCATGTTGAGCTAACAAGCACCTTTAAACTAAATGGACTAAACATTCCCTCCAAATTACCACGTATTTCTTTCCTTCATGCTCATTGAGGATGCTGGCAGTTAAAAATGCTTTCTGCAGGAGGACTTTCACTATGATAAATGAGAACAGCTCCTTCAATTTTAATGGAATTACATTAAGGTACTGCAGGTAAGGATCTGACCCTCTACACCTCTGGATTTCACCCAGGAAGGCATTACAGCAGGGTAGGTGGTCTCCTAGCTTACAAATTTTTAAAAATATGGACAAAGCTGGGAGAGGCATGCAAGGGGTGACTTGATTTATGTAGCCTCCTTCCTTCTTCACTATATCTTCCCTGTGTTTCAAAAGACCCACACAGCTGGTTTAAACACCTTTCTGTGGGAGAGCAGAGCATGAACATTATTTACAATTTTCTGCCTGGAAAGAAAAATGTCTTTCCTGTTCTGAGTTGGTGAGGGTTGGGCAGGGAAGAGCCAAGCACCAGGCAAGCTGTAGGGTGGACACATGAGAGTGACTTATCAACTCAGCAGCCACTGCAGCAGTTGGCACCTCTTCTCCCCTACTGAGTGTCTCAGTGGGAACCAGCCACACAGTACAAGCAGGACCAGTGGTGGGATGCCACCTACCAGCCTAGGTCATCATGCCATGGAGGCCTCAGAGGCTGCAAGTGGTGAGACAGAAACACTCTGGCCAGGCTGGATGGGGCTGGGCAACTGATCTCCTCATCAGAAGCATAAGTATCCAGACACCCCTCTCTCCTAGCTCAACTTTGCCCCCAAATGTCCTTTCTGGAGCAGGGAGCAGAGTCAATGGTCTTATAGGAGGTGGAAAACAAATAACGGTGTCCACAAGGGTCATGGTGACTGAATGGAGGGAATTCCCTCTGCATCCTCCTCTCCCTCCTCATCAGCTGCCTGACTCAATGCATAAGCTCATGCAGAGCATCCTCTCCAGGTAGTCATCTTACCCAGCCTCTCCCACCTCTTCCTTCCCTCTCTGCAGAGCTCTCAGGGCCTCTCCTATATACAGACTACAAGTTTCTGTGTTATACTGGCTTTTCCAGGCATTCATGTAACCCCTTGCTTCAAATCAGGTCCTCCTTCACCCACCCCAGTTATTCCTTTCTCCTGGGAGCACAAGTTGCAGATTCACTTCGCCCTTCACCTTGCCTCTGCCTCACCACTTCTCTCCAATAGGAAATGAAGTTTACACGTGGAAATGCACGTTTGAGAGACAGGTCAATAGTTTGCCATTGAAGGACACTGAGAATGGCCCTGATTGTAGCTGTCAGGTGAACGAGGTGTCTTTTGCTCAGAGGCAGGTGACTTGCAGTTGGAGAGGGATGCACGAAGAATTTGGCTGGCTCCTTGCCCTGGGGAAGTGGCCTCAGACAAAAGCAATTCAGCAGGCCCTGAGATGACATATATCATGCAGTAATTAAGTGATTCTGCATTGTGACAGTGATAACTAATGATTCAATTACTCTACCTTCACTTTTACAGAGAATGTTCCACTATTAGGCCAGCAAGAGAACAAAAAAAAATAACGAACTTTTTATACCAATACCAGAACAGCGTGTGAACATGGTAATCACCCTCTGACCCTCTCTGACCTGCTTTCCGAAAGGCCTGTGGACAGCTTCCTCGGGATATTTGCTGCCACCCAGCCTGTCATCTGTATGCACACTAACAATGTAGGGCACAGAAATTCCTGTTCTCCTATCAGCAAGACCTAGCTGAGTCGAATGTTACCGCACCCATGCAAGTGCACACACACACACACATGCACAGGGACAGGAGGCTGGAACAACTGAAGTCCATGTGTCATGAACCGATGTGGTTTTCTACAAGGGAAGAGAACTGGTGTTTCAAACCCAAATTCATCAGAAACAGCTTCATCAGGCCTGCAGTGAGGGGTGCCATCTGCTCACTCTTCACATCTTCAGCCAAACCATGCAGTGCCTTTCACAGGCATCTTCTCAGTTTGTCCTGAAGAGCTGGTTCTCCATTTTGCTCAATGTAACACCTGCAGCAGAAGGAGCACACTCATCAGACACTGAATACCATGGTCACATAAGTCATCATCACTCATAGACTTCTAGCAGCTAAAACTGACTGCCATACCTGCTATGTCAAAACAAATCCACTGCCATCAGAAGCAAAAGCATTTCAACACTGATTGAGGACTTGCCTGCAGGATTTTAAACATGTAAAGTCTAATTAATCATTGCATTTCTGTGGATTTTTCAGGAAAAGCAGCTCAGCTCTAAATGACTCTTCTCGCTCCAAATCATTTGTTCTCTCTGCTAAGTACAGCATCTATTTACTGACCTAGGCATGAAATGTGTGTCAGGTCTCCATACTGTCGTGGTTTTAACTGAGGTAGTTTCCATGAAAGACCTTTCCTCCACCCCTTCAGAAAAGCCTGAAAATTTAGAGCTTGTTCCTTCCAAGATATCTTTTTTGCTTACCTCCACAGTGGTGCTCGCAGAAGACACAATGGTGCAGAACAGCAGTAATTGTGGAAAAATACTGGAATACAAGCATTTAAACAATAATGGTGGTTATTTTCCAGAAGCCTGCTGACTCCAGCAATTTTGCTATAAAGTAACTTTGTGGGTGATGGTGGCTGAACAGTGACCCATTACAGGAAGCTAATAACATCCAGTGAATCCACTTAAATATACTGAAGAGGCCTGTTCTCATACACACACACTTACGGATTCCAGAGAAGTCTATGTACAGCCAAATAAAAAAAGACACCATCTGTCTTTTATCAGATTAACAATAAAAAGTTAAGACAATTGTAACTGCTGTGTGCTGCCAGCATGAGGAAATGCTAGTTCCCTATTGCCACTCCACAAGTCTGAGGGTGTACCACTGCAGAGCTGGGTGATGCCATTATTCAGAGGTTAAACCCACATTAACCCCTTCAGTACAAAAGCAATTGCCAAAACAATCATCCCGTATCGAAAACACATTTATTGCAGAAATGCTGATCCCCCGGTAATGGCAAAACTTCTGGTTTACATAAAGCCCAAAGTGCATTCCTGGATTTGGGAAGGAAGTCTGCTAACAAAGAGCACAAATTCAAGTTCAGTCAGGAATTTTGGCACATCACAATGTGAGAACCCAAGATAGAGAGTGATTTTATTTTATTATTTAAAAATGTTTTTTTTTTCAGCTTTACAATTTGCATCTAGTATGATCCTTCCAACTATCATTTCAGGGTTGCCACAGCTTTTGAAAATAAATAAATGGTTCAAAGAACTGCAGAGCTTGTCTTTTGAAAGAATATCTTTACACATTACTTTGCCCTTCCAGATAGTCTTTTTCTGCTTCAGAACTTCAGAATAAAATACAGTCAATTCCACTTTGTTCATGTATTGAATAGCCATTTTTTAAAAAAGCTTGTGTATACACATGATATCTAATTTTCTTTGTGAAAAACCTAATATACCAATCGGTTCATGAGTATTGTAAAAACCATGAGAAAAGACCAAATCTATTCTCACCTATGCACATTATCACATTATTTCTCAAAGAGGTCTACCACTCATAGCAATAGGAAGGAAGAGCTATGAAGGTTATTCAACCACAAAGGTTAAACAACAAATGACTAAAGAGAGGGGAAAAAATTCTAACATTTTGAGTGTAGTTATGATGTGGTTAGACACATGTTCTTGAAAATTAAACCAGTTATGTATTATTTTTTTTTTTCTGTTTATAGTACTGCAGAGTCTGATGTCTCAAAATCAAATTGTGTCATTCTGTAGAAAAGTAGTCATGAAATCGGCTCACCCAGATAATCAGCTTCATGAACTGCGAGTACGCGGCTGAAGAAAACATGCAGGCCGACTCAATGTGAGTGATAAAGCATGATTCAACTTTATTGCCCGAGATAGGGTGCATTTATACCAAATACCATAATTATGCATACTTGTCTCTATCTAATAGGCTAAGCACTAAAAGCTTACATTTACTTACTCCACCTACTTGGGTTTAGCTAGCTATGCGCATCCCGCATTCTTCTGACTCTTATCTCTTCAAGGATATCCTGACCCTGCCTTAGTTAGTACTTTTCCGTTCCCCCCTTTCCCACGGCCTAATAGACAAGCTAACTAAGGCCTACTTATGTCAACTAAAATGGGCTCTGCTCGTACAGTTGCTCGGTGGACTCATGTCCATGCTCCTTGAGCCAATCCCTGACAATGAACAGGTCAGGATGCATTGTCAGAAAGGAAAAAAAGACAAACGCCCTACGGTTTCAAGGGATGAGCTGCCTGTGACCCTGAGCCGTGGTGTGTCTGCTACTGGTGGCAACACAGTTATATCAAGATGGTTCCCAGATCACCCAAACAGCAGTTTCCCTCCCTTTATACATGGTCTAAAACAATGTGGGACTCCGAGCAAACTGCTCTCTGGGTGGCATTTCCCAGGGATGGTGTTTCCCAAAACACTTGTCATTAGTGACTGCGCGAAGAAAGAGAGAAGAGGTTGGTTGTTCTGTAACAGCAACGAGGCCTGTAGCTTCTGAAACAGTGTAGTAAAAAGGTGTCTTGGTTACTCCTTACACAGGCCCAATAAGAATATAAAATCCCATATCTCCTTGAGAATCTGAAATAGCTCCAGTATTACCTTAAGTCAACAACTCTTTTCCTTTGCCACTAAATTTAATTAACAGAGTATAGAAAGATTGTCTAGAGAGCTTATTTGTTGCATTCACTTTTTCAGCCAACTTGATACGCCTCAGTATTTTCTGTTGCTAAGAACTCCATTTATAAGAGACTTTGCTGAAAGTGAATGTTAATCTGGCTTAGGTACAGTAATAAAAATTGGTAAACCATAAAATGCAGTGGTGAGCACAAAGCTAATCCTCAAAGGATGAAAGAAAAATAGGTTGTGCTAGGGCTTTTCTTCTTCCTTTTTGTCCAGCTTTGATTTATGAAGAGGACCTGAAAGTTCTGGAGTCTGTTTTCCCTTTCCAATTTTTTCCTTGCTTTTTTACATTAAAAACTTTCAGAACATACCTGAAAGAGCATGGTCTCATAGCCACATCTATGTAAGGAAAATGTAAATTTTTAATATATACCTAAAAATTTTTAGGCAGTTATGCAGACAGGCATACAAGCAGGCTCAGTGCAGATCAGGTTTATCAAATATGTTAAATTTCAATTGCCTTTTAAACACAAGTATTGGCAGGTCAGATACTACCACTGTGAGGGCAGATTTGTCTAAAAAGAGGTATTTTCCCAAATTAAGATGGAGATATGAAAAAATCTAATGATCACAAACTCCTTAATTATGAGGCAGAGACTGAAATTGTGAAGGATAAAGATATCTAAACAGACTGTTAAACATATGGACTTTGTTCTCCCCCCCTCCGCCATGCCCTGTTTAATCAGCCACTAACAAAAAAGCTTTGGATATTGTTGCATCTTTATGAAATCTGCTTGCAGACTGCCCCACCAAACCAGTAGGATGCTCACAATGTGCATTTGAAACCTCAAGGCAGCATGAAAAATAATACAGATGTTTGAATTCCCAAATACTTAACTGCCTCTCCCTTAACAGTAGGGAAAACTTAAAACCATCTCATTTTTCATTCTGGAGCTTTTGTTGGATTTAGCTGCTGTGTTCGGACTCAGAACCATCTCAAGAAATCTCCTCCAAGGGGCATAACTATCTCCTAGGAGAAAAACAAAGCCAAGCACACTGCACTGCCAAGAACCTACTTATTAACAAGCGCAGAAGAGAACAGATCCAAGCACACTAGTCACATTTGCACATTTTACAAATAGGACTGTTTCTTATGAGCTGAAAGGCATTACATCATCTGTCTAACCATTTTTCTTTCTAGAAAATCATATTGCTTTCTGTGAGCTGGAAGGAAAACAGAAGGTTGTTCACAAAGGTCTGTAACAGCTTTACACGGTAACCACTGGATTTGAGTAAGAATCTCAGAAACAGGCTGAGCTGCGCCAGTTGTCACCCTGTTTTCTGTCACGTCGTGTGCAGCTGGTGCTGGGACCAAGGGGGCACTGAAAGGCTGAGGATGGAGGTGTACTTGGCTCAGGAGGAGTGTGAATCATGGCTTCAAAGCAACCTGTTTCGTGATTAAATAGCGGAAATGAAAACACCCAAAGGAGTTGCTCTTTCATCTGTGTCCATGTGCGTACACATACCTGACACACTCATACACGTGACTAACTGCAGAGAATTAAGAGTGAATTCAAGAAATATATGGTTGACCTGCACACACACATACTCATGTATTTATTGGCATGCAAAAAACACCTACTTCATATATTGCCATGGTATGGCATGTATACTCTGCATTTAATGCTTGTTGGTTGGTTTCACTCCTCAAATTAATGGACTTGGGCAAACCAAAACTGAAGATGACAGGCCATTTCCCTGCCATACATGGCACCATGAAGTACTCACAATTCCATTAAGTTGCCATGCCAGTTTTCACTTAAAGAAACAGACAATGATGAAAGGATTTCTTTGTGAAAAACAAGTCTTTAGTCTTGTTTTAATGAAGAACCCATAGGGAAATCCTCATCCTTTTTACATGAACCACCAGGTGAGCGATAAGAGTAGCATCAAAGCACCTCAACATGTCAGGGACAATCTCTGAATAACCTTCCCATAGGTGCCCAGTGAAAAGCTGTCATCCCTTTAGTTAAGAGAGTCTTGGCATGACTCAGCATGGAGCGCTTGAACCCTCCCCACAGCAAGGAGACGCCAACAGTTTAATGTGATTTTGCTTTTCCTGGGCTTCATTCCCGCTCCATGGATGTGAAACCTCCTTGTTCACACAACAAATGCCCCCTTCTGCCCCACAGGGAGGGCAGTGCAGCACGATATGCATCCCACCCAATGCGTGAGAGCAACAGTGCCATAAAATCAAGCCCACCTCCCCTTCTTCAACAAACACCTGCAGCAGCACCTCAGGGAGAATCAGAGCAGCACAGACTTATGAACCTTTCCTAGGGAAACCATCCCTACTTCCTGGCATGAGCAGGGGCTTTCCTTCTTTAGAACTATATATCAATGTTAGCAGCATTAAATAATCTCTGGCAACTTTGACTTCCATGAATTTGTGAAGTCCTACCTTTGAATGTGTTTTTTTTCCTCCACAGTATCCTGTACTTTATAATGTAAATGCATGCTAACAAAAAAATATGAAAAAGAAGCAAATAAACAAAAACAACAAACAAAACCAAAACACAACACCTGCTGCCTGGTATTCTTTAATCAGAACCGCTCTATTTTCTGTTCAAGAAATGAGTATCAGTCCTTCAAGTTACCTGTTTTTATGACGCTGTCTTCTGGCATCTCCTCCCCATGCTTGGGGATGTTTGAAGTCTTCTCCTATGGAAACAACTTCATATCCTTGATTATCTTTTTGCCTTTCTCTACGTCTTCTGTAGTTTGGAGGCTACAGATCTGCTTTTTGGGGGGAGGAGGAGAGCCTGAACTGAATGCAATGTTCTAGATGTGGGTTCATCAGAGATTTTATTCAGTGGTTTACCAAGCCGTTCCACCACGCTGTTTGGTTATTCCCCTCCCAATAATTTCTGGTGTTAGTCATCAAAGAGCTCCCAATGTGCCTCCAAGATGTTATTTTCCTTTTGATTATAGCCAATTCAGAGAACATCCTTGTGTTCACAGCTAAGGATGTGCCATCTGTAGTACTTTTCAATTATTCACACCAAATTCAACCTTCGTTTTATCATCATCTGCTAACTCAGAAACGTGAGAATCTGCTACATTTCTTCACAGTTAGCTGTAGGCTGGACTGCCCTCAGTAACTGTTTATCACCCACAAATGTTATCAGTTCATTATTAACTGCTTTTTCCAGGTCATCCAGAATTAAGTTGCACAGCATTGGTCCCTTTCTGAGATCTGACACCGGGACACCGTTTCAGCAACCACCCTCCTTCAAGAAAATAGATAATCTCTTCTTCCTTTTATTTCTTATCTTTTAACCAGTAACTAATCCATAGGATTATTTTTCCCCTTCTCACATGCTAGCCTAGTTTCTTTCAGAATATTTGCCATATCTGTCCACAACTCCCCCTTAGTACCTGATCAGCTCTTGGCCCTTGCGAAAGAGGGATTCCTGGTTCTGCTTTGCTTAGAAAAAAACGTTCCCATTTGGTTTTGCTTTACATCTAACCTCCCACAATTTACACCCTCTTCTATTTTCCTTCTTCAAATTTCACTCCTACAATTTAAAGACTATGTTTTTAACTCCTGAAATCTCATTTACTCTTGTTTAGCAATGACAGATTTTCTCCCAGTGTGGAAGTAGAAGGACACCCTTTTAAAGTCTATTTAGATTCACTCTGAGACCCTACTGAACATCTAAACATGCGGCCAGACTCCATGATACCTTCAAGCATTTTAACTTCCAGCTGCTCTTTTCACTTTCCCTTCTCTTGCTTGCTTCCTAATGCTTATGATTTGCCCCTTCCAAACTGAAAACCATTGTGGTGAATATCTGTATTGCACCTCTTTGGTAAAATAGAATTCTCTTTCCTTCCTGGGAAGACCAGAACCTACACCACCACATTTTCTAGTTGTACACTGTCCCTGAAAGTTATGGCAATTGCTGTGCAAAATCTTGCTGTTGAAGACTTATAAAACACAATATACATTATTGGTGAATATATCTGTATCTAATTCTGTACAAAATCGAGAGCAGAATAAAAGTACAAAGTATGAGCCTGAATGCACACAGCCAAATGCACCATCACAAATCCTACCCACAGACCATAATAACACTAGAAAATGAGCACAGAAAAATCAGTAATAGTTTTAAGAAAAAAAAAAAAAAAAGGCTTATCCTTTACCCTTTAGAAACAAAAATGAGGAAGTAAGTTTTTTTAAAAAATTAGGCTAGTGAAATGAATCACATCTAACCTACTGAGGCCTAGTTCTACTTTTCCTGAAACATCTTATAGATAAAAAATTAAGAATCACTGTGCTATGCATTTCCCTCTTTATTGTCTATCATATACTACCTCCCGTGAATACGGAAAAATCTATTTCCTTTCATTGTATTTATATACTAAGGTATCACAGCAAAAAATATAGCAATTTACCCATTTTTGAGCAAAACTCTTTTAGTAATTAAAATAATTCCTTGCAGTATTATGCAATCAAAATTTTAAAAATGTCATTGACTTCAAAGGGTAGCATGTAGGCTTTTCTACAGGCAGTAGTTTTGGACAGAAAGGTGTGTGGTAAACATGATAAAAACAAGTTCTTTCATATGCTAAAGGTCTTTATCTTTCTTTTCTGTTTCTTTTTAATGAAACAAAGAGATGCAGTTCAAGTATTTGAGCTGTCACTAATACTAGCATTGTCAAGTCCACAGAGCTGAGGGACAGTGATTTGATTTATTTTCTTCGTCAGACAAATTCAGCTTGATGAGTTTACATCTATTGGTTATTAGAATATTACCTTGATTCTTAGATTTTCAATGGGGATGTCAGTACTGGCTTTAAAAGAAGAAAAGTTCTGTGAGGAGAGATGTCTGATAGAGCATCAATTAAAGAAAAACAGTAGACTTGGAGAACTGACATGAAACCATCCCTCCAGAGCCTTTCTACAGAGTACTGCTTAACTGGGTTTGAATTGGTTTTGGGCAGGGTTTAAACACATAGAGTCAGAACCTCAGTTGGGGCAAAACTGTACTAGCTCCAGATCCAGGCTTACAGATCAAGTAATAAAGTGGAAAAACTAAAAAAATAAAGATAAACAAGACTTCACGTGTTTTAAGACTGTCCATGTTTTTCTAAATGTCATTTAACTAATTTTGTCCAAATTTTGTGGAGATATTCCTGTACTTATTTGTGAATAAACAGCACTGGATTCTTGATTAAGTTAGCACCTCCAGCTCAGTCCCTTCTTTTAGCTAGTCCCCCTTGCTTTTTTCAAAAGTAGCATAGCCAGGATCCAAAATATCACTTGGGGAACATAGCTATAGAAAAAAAAGTCCAATTTTGCACTGAAGGAGATTTAAGAGAAATTAGGAAGATTCTATCAGGAATGAACTTGGCTCAGCCTACACAGAGGCACTACATGTCCCGCTCAGTAGGGTTTGTTATATTGCCAGCACAATATAACATTTTATCTGCTCTCTTCAGATTCATGTGTGGATTTAGCCCTACAGCTTTTGGCTCCCGCAGGAGGCCACGCAGAGCTCGGGGAGCTGGAGGCGGCATTTTGGCAATGCTGGAAAGTTCACCAAGATAGAGCTTGAAAAAAGGAGGGTATAAAATGCAAACTAAGCAGGATGCGTAATGAACAGCCTCCTTGCCTTAGAAAGTAATTTTTTTACTTAATGGCAAAGAGAAAAGGCAGAGGGACACACACACACAGAGAAATATCAGAAAACAGATATTTTTTTGATAGATTCCATGCTTTACAAGCATTAACATGCTTTTAATATGCCAAAAACTTCACTGAGATAGAAAAATGTAAATAGCTAAGCTGGTCACAAGAACTGCTACTCAGGCAGGACTTGGCCCACAAAGATAACGTAAGAAGTTGAGTCTATGCACGTTTAAAAAAAAATAAAATGTTGGGTGTTTTTTTTTCCAATTCTCTCACCTGTTTTGGAATAAATTTTAGATATTCTTTTAACAACGTGCTGAAAGAAGTAAGATAAACAGGCTTGTGCCCTCTAAAATATAAAAGAATATAATTGTAAAAGAAATAATGAAAAATCTGAGGGGAGATAAGAGTTTTTTTAATTTTTTCAGGCTGTCCTTCAACATTTGATTTTGCAAAACAGTGTTTTATACAGTATTTAATCCACCCTTTTGCAATCCATACTTCAGTGTCTATATGAACCCAGAGACAAGTATTGTTTTATTATAGTAATAAAGGACAAGAGGAATACATTCCTGTGAATTTTTCCCTTCGAAAGGAGAAAACCATCACGTTTTTCAAGACAGCAGAGATTTAAAGTTTCCATTTCATATTCAAAGCTGAATTTAACTGCGTGGACTTTGTGTTTTCCTAAGTATTTATCCATAAAATAATAAAAAAAAACACGCAATAGAATATGCCCAGCCTATACATTCACTTATTTCATTCACCTTTTTAGAAAAGCACCCTAAAAAATAAAGCTACTTTTAGTTACGAACCAATATGCATATTAAAAAGTCTAATTTTATTTAACCATTTTATTTTTCTTTTCCTCTCCACCACTAGTGGTACTCTAGTTTGAACACGACACTAAGTTTGCTGCTGCTTTCTCGCCTTCCTCCCCAGCGCTGGGGACACCTGCCTGAAGCTCCTGGGACAGAGTAAGGGAGTGTGAGATGAAAACCCACCACGTTTCCCCACTTACCTCTCTCTGATGTCCTGCAATGCAGCTCCTTCGTGTTGGCTCCTCCCCAGTGCTGCTGAGATGCCCTCTGGTTTTACCCAGGCCTTGGTCCCTTGCACCCGGAGTCAGGGCACTCTGCACACCCCACACTGTGCCCCTCGCCCATCACAGCGAGTGGCCCCAAAAATGGGCTACCATCCACCAGCTCTTCACCTGGCACCCCAAGGAGAGAAGTGCCCCTCAGGGACCTTCCACTCCAGGACCTTTCACAGCCACTTCATTGTTGCTTCTCTCTTCTACTTGATCAAACCCAGTGTGCTCTGGCACTGGACAGGTTTCTGATCAATAAAATACTCTGTTTTACATGGTTCAAATTTAAGCTTTTATTTGTTTTTTAAATTAAAAAAATAAATTTCGTTATTAAATAGTGGAATGGGTCTAAACTAATGTTTACATATTAATTCACTTGCTTTAGGATACCACCAGAGAAATAATTAAAGTACACCACCCGGACAAAACTTTCTGTTAGAAAGCTCAACAGTGGCATAATTTAGTTAAACAAGGAAAAAACAAAACAAACAAAAAAAAAAACCAAAAACCAAAAAGTCTTAATGTTTACAATGAAGGTTAGAAGTAAACCTCTGGTTTTAGTGTCATCCAAATCTAGTTTCCATCACAAAGGCAGTCATTGTATTCAGAATACTATACCACAGTGCTAATGTCATCAGCTTCGTCTGGTTTCTTTTGCCTGCTTGGCAGGGATTTCAAGTACTCAAGGTGCCTCCTTGCATCCTCCTGATTTTGCCGGACATAGTAAACCACGTATGAGATCACCATGGTGAACCAGCCAAACATGGTGACCAGCATGGCGTAGTCCGTAGTCTTTTTAGGAAGGTTGCAGAGGTCAGCATCGTTGGCAGCATTGAGGAACGGTCTCCCAGCATGTTCATCCAGCACAGAAGTCTTGCAGATGACGTTGTTGGCTGTCTCGTGGTTGGAGGCCATGCTCCTCAACACCTGCTGCAGCGTGCAGTCACAGTGCCAGGGATTGTTTGCAATTCTGGCTCTGGCCTTTAAGTTGTTGAAAGCGTTTTTGTGCACGCTTTGAATCCGGTTGTCGGACAAATCCAGAGTCTGCAAGGTTTCTGCCACCCCTTTAAAGGCGTGTTCGTCTATAAACTCGATCCCATTTTTTGACAAATTGAGGACTCTCAGTTGGTGCAAGTCCTTAAAAATTTCATTGGGGATAGATGTTATCTGATTGGAGTCCAAATAAAGTAAGACTGTTTCTGGAGGAAGATCTCTGGGTATTTCCTTGAGGTTCGCGTTGCTACAGCTGACATTCAGACCTCCGGAGTGAGAACAGAGGCAGCCTTTCGGGCACATACTGGCAGAATGAAAGCACAGTATCATGAGGACAAAACTTTGTAAGAGCAGACACATGGAGAGGGAACGAGTTAACCACAGGTCTACCAAATTCATGCTGGGGTGTCAGCATAATCACACGACCATTTCTCATTCAGCCAATAGTGATGGGAAAAGGATCGGCGAAGTCGAAATGTGGCTTCATCTTCTTCGGTGAGATTAGTAAAAACTGACTAACATGCGGGCTTCCTCATGGTCAATAATCTTCTTAGAAGCACACCTACAGAGAGGAAGGAAAACAAATCCCTCTTACCATAAACTCCAATCTCAAGTTTGTTTTCGTTAAAAAAAATAGAAATAAAATTAAGTCAACATGAAGTGCAACACTAAATAAATGATCTATTATCCCATCAGTGCACCAACGGATTTATTTAGGTAACTCCTATTAGCATTAATCTGAGTTTAGTACATAAATCCTCAGTACAGTTTTATGAGGATAGACTACACTTATTACAAATTGCACAGGTTTGGGCTTTAATACTTTTTAGAGGAGGCACTATTTTGTTTTTATCACAGACTTTTCTAAAAGAGCTATAAAACTAAATTACATTTTCCCTTACTAAAGTAGAAGATGCATTAACAGGAACTAAGAGTTGGACCTCTGGCAACAGTGACAGGGAAGTGAGGAATTTGTAGTGGTCAATGCAAACATCTCAAAATATTTTGTGCTATTTTAAGTCCAAAACAAAGTACTTCAGTAAGGAAATATTTTTGCTGTATCAAGAGCAAAAATTAAGTAAACCAAATGCTGTTGAAAGACACCATAAACATCCACCATCTCCCTGTTTGCCTCCCCCTCCTTCTCTTCTTCTTTGGACCACTGGATTTCTTGTACCTCTCAGCATTTTGTGAGACACTGCTGTGAGACCCACAGAAATCATTCCTACTTGCAGTTTTCTTGAAAATTTTCTATTAACACAGAGAAAAAGAAAGAAATGTAACAATTGCCAAAAACCTCACATCCCCCCAAGCAAGTAAAACTCTCACAAACCTACGTACGAGCCAAACAAAAAAACCTCTTATTCATGGCATGTAATTTGCTAATAGAACATATGAAAAATATTGTTTCTGCTTGTCCCTTCTAAAGTTGGCTTAAAAATAGTAAATATCCAGAAGCTTTTCTATTTTTTCCTTTAATTGGAGCACAAACACAGAAGCCTGAAATGCTGACCTATAAGCTTTCAAAGACAACCTCATCTATTTCTTCCCCTATTATGGTAAACTATGAATTTTCTAACCACAACAGGTCCATTTGTTTTCACATACATGCCCTCTGTCTTTGTAGCAGCTTGGATATTTGCAGCCTCCAGGTTCTATTTACATATAAATGATTTTCTTTTTCCTGAATGCACAGTATCATCCACTGAACAACAAAATCCCTGCAGGAAGGATACATGTGATTCTACAGGAAAAATTGCAACCACTTTTGCCTGTAGAACTCACATACTAACTGTAGTTTCTGGCACATCACAGTAATACGGATCAGATGTGTCATGCAGTATTTCAAACCCATAGCTCATGCTTTATTTAACCCTTTTGCCGAGGCGCAGCATGTCAGTAACATCACAGAAAACAAACAAACAAACAAAACCCAAAACATGTGTATAACATGTACGTTATGTGTGATTGCTCCATGGCTATGGCTCAGGAGCAGAAAAAGCTCAACACACTGCAGCCCTGCAAAGAGCTGTAGTGTATCACCACTACTCTTCAACTTATCTGTTGATCAAGAGAGAGATAAGCCCAGGAACCCACACAGAAATTTTACACTTGGACACCATAACATGGAAATCTTCTAGTGTAAAATTAAAAAGAAAGGAAATTGTTGGCAACAAGATAGTGAAGTTAACCCTGGAGTTGTGAACCATTAAGAAGAGAAGTAAACAGAGCACAAAAAGCTTCCTGTGAGGAAATGCAAGTGAGGTAGCACCTCTAGAACAGAGAGTCCTGCGGGATCTCTGTGGAAGAAACAGGGTTTCCATGAGAGAAGTCGGTTGCACTGGGTGCATCCTTGCCATTTCTCCCTGCAGCTCTTTGGTCACCACAATGCTTGGTCTTCAGATCAGACAGAAATCTCCTACAGAAGGAGACAAGTTGCAGAAGTTGTTTCTTCCTAGCCTGCCCAGAAGTGCTAAGCACTTGCTAAAACATGCAGTGCATTTGGAGGCCAAGCTGGAGCTGGCAACCTACTCCTTCCTCCCATGGTCCTGGGTGCTGCTGCAAAGCCTGTCCCTGGAAAAACAGCCACCTATCTTCCCTCCATGTTCACATGTCTCACTACTGTGCTGCACAAAGAGAGTAGATGAATGGTCCAGCTCATCACCACAGAATAAGCATCTCATCACTGACTACTCCTATACAGTGGCTTTCCACCAACGACACTGGAGTCCTGCCGCAAGAACCGATGGACTGGGCTGAAGGAGCAAAGACCTGAAGCAGATGCTTAATTTTGTAGAAGCATAAAAATCACACTGTTCTCACCACAGTGTGACAATTAAGTCTCATATTTGAGTCATTACAGGCTAAAAAGCCCCTGTCAACCTGAAATTACACCATGGATCCTACCAAGCCCTCCATAGTGCTGTTATGCCACCAGAGATCATGTGTCAGAGATGCCCCATGCACCAAAACTAATGTGGAACTTCTTCAACACACTGAAGGCAAACAAAGTTCTTTTTCTTTATTGTATTAATGTGTTCAGAGTGGAAGAAGAAGGATCATTACAGACTAAGCAGGAAAGTGTTTAATGAAGCAATGCCTCTTCAAAAGAGAAAACTAAGTAAATGGATAAAGAGGGAAAAAAACTCCCAATCTTTTAAGTAGTTAGAAAGTGCAAATACAAGTTTAAAACCATAATTAACAACCCCATCAACAAAACTTAGCTGAGCAAGAAAAAAGCTCAGCGAATTCTCAGTAAATTAACTGGAAGCAACCCAATGGGACTGAGCATCAGTCAAGGGAAACAGAGCTTTGTTTACTTCTATAATCAGAATATCTGATCCAAGGGGTATCTGAGGTTTGGGTTTCACCAACAAACTTACAGCAATAACTTTCTTGACTCACAGGCAGCTTAGTGACTGCAACAAGAGAAAAGAGAACTAGGACCTGCACATTTGAAATGCCAAAAAGAAGATTTTTGGCTTTCTGAGCATCTATATAATTTTCTCTGCTTGGAACACAATGAATAAAGAAAGTAACAAAGTTGGAATAAAGACAAGAGATACATACCAGATGGAAACACTAAAAGACTACAGAGAAAGGGATGACAGACTCAGAATTAAAATAAATATATGAATTAACTAGAAAACTGCCAATAAAGAAAAAAAATAAAAATAAATTTAAAAGTAAATGAAGACACAGGGAAATGACAGCAATACCAGAAGCACAGGTAACAACATGGTATAAAAAGGCTTTTTTGTGTACATTTCTAAAATATAAGTACAAACATAGTAAACCTAACATACAAGTCAAATATTGCAGGGCAATAAAATTGCAGAGGGAGGATTGCACAAAAGAATTCTTTACAGTCTTGCGACTGAAACTGGTTTTCAAGCTTTCCTCTTCTCATGCTTCCCCAAGACTACTCACTCAGTACAAACAGCACAGGAAAATGTACAAATCTTGAAATCCTCAAGGAAAGCACATTTGCTTTTAATGCACAGTGAGATTTCTTCTGAGCTTCAGGTGTCAGGTATTTGCAGATGTTTCCAGCAAGCAAGGTGCACAGACTGTATCTTAGTACTTGAATGCAATATTACTAAATTAGACATTTTATTAATAACTCCTCCCCACAATAAATTAGTGCTGTAAAAAAAGCATTTGTGCCTCCAACTACCGATCTGGAAAAAAGAGCCTACAGAAAGTCCACAACAAGACTACTTGCAATATTCATTTATGCTGTTTTGTCTTCAGAGCAAAATATGGGCGGATAGGAAATCCTACAACCATCAATATGACACAGACTGAGACTCTCTGAGACTCTCACTTAGACAACAAAATATGCATAAAAAAAGAATCAATCACATATATCGTTAAAGATGTCTTACTTAACAAAGAGAAGGGGGAAATCAAGGGGAGTTAAAAGTGGTTTCTCCTATGGTGGAGACTTCCAGAGTCCACATGGCAGCTCTTCAGTCGTTACCCAAATGCTCACGTATGTGTGAGCAGTTCCTCACTGTCCCTCCACACAGCTTCTGACCCCGTAAAAAGCAAGAATGGAGCAGCTGCCAGTCCCTTGCACTTGGAGGCCAGCCACCAATCTGAGAGGACTCAAAAGCAGAGACAAAAATCAGCCTTAAGAGGTATTCTGCCTATAGTATTTTAAACACACACCACCCCCTCAGCCATCAGGATCAGCTTGCATCTCCATCAAGATGAATGCAGCGGAGCCACTTGTTGGTGACAGTCCTCCTGAAATGTATATCCTCCAAATGGAGGAGAGAGATTCCTTCCTGCTTGTTCACCAGATACCTTCTCCATACAGCGCGTGCCTGGAGTTCAAAAGGGTGCTTCAAAGATCACTTTCTAGCACTACAAAAATCACCTGTGACAGCCAAATGCTTTTGTTCAAGTCACTCCACTATCACAACACTTTACTTGCAATTTCACCTGAATTCTCACACATTTTCAGGTGAATTTCCAAACATTTCTCTTGAGGAGAGATCAAGAACGTTACCCTTTTCCTGACGGTTATTCAGCAAGCAAGATCTCATATGATAAAGACAAAACCATGACCCAATGTATTTAATATAAAAGACTTTATGGGATGATTCCTGCCCTAAATCACAGAAATGAGGGCCACAAATGAAGTCTGTAGAACAGAATCGCACAGGTCGATGCCAAAGTAAGAACCCCCAACTCACACACAGCATCATCTCCCATCTTGCTTGTGGTCAGACATTTGATGGGAAGAATCATCAGCAGCTCTCTGCAGTCAGTACCACCCTGGCTTTCACTAGATCACAGACTGTAACGACTCCTCAGTGACAAGAGATGGGAGGGCAGATTTTTTGTTTTTGTTGTTGTTATCACTCACAAACAAGCAGAAATGAGAAAATGGAGAAAGATATGATCCTAAAAAACATTCTTGTTCCCTAAGGCAAACAGCACAGGCACTGTGCAGAAAGCACTCTTCTAGCAATAACGATTGGTAAATATTGCTGGTATTCTGGAAGATGCTCTTACTTTGGGATGTGATGTCATGCGATGCTGAGAGAAAAAGACTGAAGGTGCTATGGCATCAAGCTGCAGCTGAAGCATGGTCTCCTTTGGATTGCATTTTGGTCGCCTTTTGAGCACATGTTTCTTCCCATCGTGTTCCTCTTCCTACTCACTATGCAGTGTTCCCTCTTTTTTCCCTCTTCCTACTCCAGGGACTGATGAGCTGATCACAGCTAGGCTGGTGCAAAAGAAATTGTGGTTTTTGCATTGTTGAAATTTGCCATTTGATATTGGAATAGATTCTTAAATAAATGTGCTTATGTTATACATCATTTTAACACACTTTTCTCGATGCATGGGCTTTTTTTTTGCTACTGACTTATTATTTGCTGTTTATTTTATATTTATTTTAGACTATGGAAATGATGCTAGACAAAAAGCAAATCTGAGTGATTTTCTTATTTGAGTTCAAAACGGATCATAAAGCAAGAGGAGACAACCTGCAATATCAACAATGCATTTGGCCCAGGAACTGCTGACGAACATACAGTCTGTGGTGGTACAAGAAGTTTTGCAAAGGAAACGAGAGCCTTGAAGATGAGGAGTGTAGCAGCTGGCCATTGGGAAGTTGACAACAACAAATTGAGAACAATCATCAAAGCTGATCCTCTTACAACTACATGAGAATGTGCTGAAGAACTTGACGTCAACTATTCTACAGTCATTCTGCATTTGAAGCAAACTGGAAAAGTGAAAAAGCTCAAGAAGTGGGTGCCTCATGAGCTGACCAAAAATAAATTAAAAAAAGTCAGTGTTTTGAAGTGTCCTCTTATTCTACACAACAACAATGAATCATTTCTCGATTGGATTGTGATGTGCTACAAGAAATAGATTTTATATGACAACCGGAGATGACCAGCTTAGCAGCTGGACCAAGAAGAACCTCCAAAGCACTTCCTAAAGCCAAGTTTGCACCAAAAAAGGTCATGGTCATTGTTTGGTGGTCTGCTACCAGGCTGATTCACTACAGCTTTCTGAATCCTGGCAAAACCATCTGAGAAGTATACTCAGCAAATTGATGAGATGCATTGAAAACTGCAATGCCTGCAGCAGGCATTGGTCAACAGAAAGGGTCTAATTCTTCTCCAGCAGATGAAGCGGGACTGCAGTGGTGTCCCAAAAGCATGAGCAATGCTAAAGGCAACTACAGTAGCACTGGGATCCTGGGGTATGCAGTGAGGGCACAGGAGCAAGGCAAGCTTATGGAGTCCAGTATGGGCACAGTAAGAAAGTGAGAGCGTAGCTTTTAAGTCACCTACAGATTTTTATGTGGCTTCTAGGATCAGCAAGTCTGGCTACAAAGGGGTTTTTTGCTGCTGATCTCTTATGCATGATCAACGGTGCAGATTCCATAAGCTAAGTTAGGTCTTTGCTGGCATTTGAGCAACAACACTATCCTCTTGTCATGTGCAAGGAGAGCCACATGGCACAAATGTCTCACTGTGAAGGAAATTCAGTGACAGTAGCTCCATTTTCCCTACCAATAATGTGAGTTACTAGAATAGTGTCCTCTTCTGGTCTTCAAAGATGGATACTGTGACAAAAAACATTGCAACCATTACTCCTGCAATGTCAAAGGGGTCACAGCTAATTAGAGATGGTTGGCATCTGCACGCACAGTTTGTATTTGTGGTTACTGAAGATGTCATGATTAAAGAGGAATTTCTTGTTATTGTAGCTTATGTGCTCAAATGAGCAAGCAAGAATGGGAAGAGGCAAAAGGAAGCAGCCAACAGTTTAACCACAGAGGGTGGCCTGTTGTTTGAGTCATGATTACACTCAATCTGTCTAGTTTGACACTTATCGACCACCAGAAAAATTCAAAAAAATTATGTACAACCCAGCTTCCCAAGAATGTGCATTTTAGGGTCTGGTGAACAATTCACCTGCTGAGCCATACCATGCTTCTGATGATGTACAGACAGAAAACTTAAATGACCTTGCTGATAACTTTAGGCATAGTACCTGAAGAAGACCTCATTTGAAAACAGATCCCCAATGGCACTACAGAGTTCCACGCTCCTTCAGATCAGAGTCCACTGCAAATGTCACTGTTTCTTCAGTTAATATCAAAAGTGTCCCCATGAGCAACTGCTGGCCTTCCACATGGGAGATGCACCACACATGTCAAGGTGCCTCCTGTCTTACTCAGGTACAGTGCATACGACTTACATATGAATCTATAAACTGCTAGTATTTGTGTGTGCAGCTCTACTGCCTTCAAATGAAACTCTCAGCTGCTAATAAGCCTTCAAGAGATCCCTGGAAAAAGAACTTGACTTTTCAAGCCCAGTTTAAGTAAACTCCTACCCTTCAGAGTAACAGCCTTCTTGCGTGCCAGCTTTGGAAGTCTGATACAGAATTAGAAAAGCCCAGGAAATAAATCCTTCTTTGGGGCTCTTTTTTTAGACATCATTTAGAGCAAACTTGCACTCTGAATAAATATTAAAATTTTATAACTAAAAATCCATTAAAAGGGAATGCTGTAAAAAGATCGTTTTATCTGACTTCCAGAAAATTACTGAAATGTTTTATAGTTCTGAAAGACTTGACATTATTATAACTTCTTTTTTCCCTAAGACATTGACTATGTTGGTATATAGAAAAGATGCCCATTGATAAACCTAGTCTCCTATTCTCTAGTAAAATAGGTCTTAACTCTGCCATACTGAATATTTCTGCTTTAAATTGGATTTAGCATATTACCCACTGAAACAGAAAATACTCCTCTTTTTACTGGATTATTTTCCTTGAACTCTTTTTCCTGTAATGCCCGTCTGTTACAGCACACACACCAGCCTGCCTTGCTCTTCACATCCATAATATTTTATGTCTTTGTACTCCTTTTTTTTTTTTTGCCATTCTCATAAAATGTGATATTATTATATATTATATATATATAACCTTGTAATTAGTATTGAAAAGACAACCATAAGCCGGAGACACAGGTGGTGAGGCCACCTGAAAAGTCCAGTTTGCTAAAGGACAAAGGACTGGAAAATTTTACCTGAGTCAAAGAAAAAGATTTGCCACCAGACACCTGTAGACAACTTATGTATGAAGAATGAAAACAGAGAAAATATCCATAGGAAGAACTGTTTCCATACATCTTATCCTTACTCAATCTTATATTACCGGTTGGTACAGACCTTCCAGTAAACTACATGTTGGGTTATCCTGTGCATCTTTGTGCCACGTTTGAGAGAAGCTGCGCCTCTGGAAGCCAAGAGAGTCTGTGCACATTGGGGAAAAAAAACCTCCATGAAATCCTGCCTGGTTCCTCCAACACCTGCAGGCTCAATCTGACCTCAACTGTTTAAAAACACAAGAAGATTGATGTAGAAATGGCAAGCCTCCTTTTTCTTATTCCAAATCTCTTCCAGGATTTAGATGATGGCTCAAAAGTGACAGTATCAAAATAACAGTAATTATTATTTTTTTTAAAAAAAGGTATTTTTGTTCACTTCCCTATTTATATATGATAAAATTACACCACTGAGTGGGTACCAAGCTGGAAAGCAAGGATACCTGTGAGCTGGAGCTGAGCAGAAGCAGCAGGACCCAAAGGAGAACAGAACAGCCGCTCCTGATCCCTGTGCTGTCTGCTTGCTACAGAACAACAAATTTCATGGGCACCAAGTGAATTGCTCCAGACAAACACAATCCTTTAAAACAACGTCGTCTGCGTGCGGTCAGTGGGGAAGGCACCGCAGTATGCCGCAGCTCAGGGCAATCTCACTGGTTGCACACACAGACTATGAGTTGGGCAACTATGTGGCTCCAGCATACTGTCAGGGAATTCGATTTAGCAGACAAAACTGGTCTCCAGTCTCAGCAACCAGGGTACTGGCAAACTTCTGTCTTTCAGGCATCTCTCCCTGGCAGTCATCAAACACGGTACGGCTGCCTGGCTGCTCCACAGCACAGCTACCTTGAAGGTAGGCGGTTAAAATGCGATGAAGCACCAAACCAGAGTGATGCCAAGGGCTGCTTACAAGGTGCCAGGTGATTTAAATTCCCAGAAGAAAGTCTCTGGCAGTGAAACATTTTCAGGATCTCAGAACACGGCAAGATTAAATCCTAAAGCGGTGAGAAGAGAAATTAATAGAAGCCAACAGCAAATGAGGTGGGAAAAAAGGGGTGCAAAAGATCACTGATTCAATGAATAATTGAAATGTCATGATTAATCAGTGTGAGCCTGAACTCCAATTACATAATGGATTCATTATCTAATAAAACACCAAATGTACTCAAACCATAATATTCTCCCCTAAGACAGGACTCAGAATGCCAGTCGACATTTTGTTCCCAAAAACCTTCCAGTATAGACATCCTTCTAACAACTGCTCATGGCAAACCAATTCCACTTGCAGAAGCAAACTGTGTACGTAAAAGTTTGCAGATCTCAAGCTACAAATACCCACTCTTAATAGTCACAGAGTAAGAAAATGGTTGAGGAGAGCCAAATGAACATTTTAAGCTATAATTACTTTCTGATTGTGAGATCACTGAATGTATCACTCCTTATTACAGATTAACAGCTTACTTAATTATACTGTGTGGGCAAATGAATCAGCACTTTAAGACTAACGGGTTGGGTTCATGTTAAAAATGTATTTGACTCTTCTTCCTTTTCATCTCAAGTCAGGAATTATTTTATAACTCACAGCTGATAAATAATTGTTTGAAGCTTAGCAGATATAAGAACAGATCAATGACAGAAAAATGTTAAAAATCATCTCCTATCTTTCCTATGACGCTTTGCTCTTGGAAGTCTTCTGTGGTAACACATTTATTGGAATGGAATTTGATATGTTTGATGGAAATTAAAGGAACAGGTGTCAGGGATGCTCTTAGACCTCTTTCTTTCAAGCCCTAACAAAGACTGAATATGGTTTTATTCTTCTGCTGTCACCATCACTTGCTTTCTAGAAGATGTACAGTGCTGCCCACTTCTCCCAGTTATCTCCTGCATCCCCTTCATATGACTTACGACTACAAAAGGCACTTGTGTCTTCCCTGAGCAATATACTGTGCCAGGAAATATAAACAACATTTTGTATGCATATTTGAAAAAGGAAACAAAACATTATATACACTTACACTGCATATGCAGTGGCAACATGAAGTTAAAAATGAAAGGCATAAGATATAAGATAAACATCATCATGTCTTGAACATAATTTATCACTATATTTGCAATAAATTGGCTTGACAATCTATAGAAGAATGAATAAAGGCTGAAGATACACCAGCTACTGCTCAGCAAACGTATCTGCAAAATGAATTTTTTTTACCGCTATGTAAGAACATGAAGAACCACATTACAGACACTAAAGGGATATGCTCCACTGCAGAAAAATGACTGCCTGTAAAGATTTCTCCAAAGGTGTATCATTTGTTTCTAGATTATTAGTGTGCATTAGAGTAAAAAACATTTTTTGAGTTTGGGATTATATTCTACTGAGTCTAAGTCACATTTTCTGAGACAACATCAACACGAATTGCGTTTGGCAAGAAAACCCTTTCCAGCAGCAGCTGAGTCAATCCTCCATATGATCTATACTAGAAAAAAAATATACTCTGAAAGCTTAAAATAATCTGAAGTGGAAATGCGTTATCTTCCTTGGGTAAAGAGACCCAGACTAAAGACTTCTAAAGTCTGGTTATGAACCGAATACCTAGGAGCCTTTCACAATTAGGCAATGCTGTAGGTTTTCAGTAAATCTTATAGAATCCAATAGAAAGTGTTTTCAACAGAAAAGGTCAATTTCACAATATTTGCTGATCTCTTTTTCTCCCATATTACAAAACAAAGTGATCAAAGTGAAAAAGACAAGTGCTTGGCTGGAGCCATATCTTGACTCTACCCAGTAGCTAATGATGGATGCTGCTTCAACTTGATTCAGCAGTACTGTATCAGAGAAAAAGTCTTCTGGATCTCAAGATAATTACACTGATCACCTCAATGATTACCAGCATAATCAGTGACAAGTCCTGCAATTTAATCTTGATAACTGCACCTGGTGACTGCAGATGGTGTCCTTGTCCAACTGAAAATCTCTTTCTTATTTTGCAAAGTGTAAGTCTAATCCCCAGTACTGTGTTATCAGAAACTAATAGACCTTTAAGGTACCACTATGCAAAGATAAGCAAGATTCAGACTACCTAGAGACCTTTCTTCCAGTTTTAAGGACACTCATTTGGTTTTATACAGTGTTATCTTCAGGTTCATTTGAGGTTCATCCAAATGTTCCTGAAACTTGGTAGGCAATGGGAAGAGAGAAGTTGTAATTAGGCTGGGAAAGCTGTGCTGATAATAAAGTCAGCAAGGCAGAAATAAGCATGCAAACCTGCAGGGACCATTCAGCAAGGAACATGCTAGCAGCTTTCTAAAGTTGACAACAGTTGCACGAAGCAGCCAGCAAGACAGCTGCTGGCAGCAGATACCTGGGCACTAGGGAGTCCTAGAAGAAATAAGATGTGTTACAGACTCCGAAGTAAGACAGGGAAGGAAGGAGGAGAATGAAGCAGACCACTGACTGGAAATTGTTTCTTCCAGCTGACCCTCTGCCACAGAGCAGGTTCCCAGGAACCGCGATGGGTCATCGCAGATGGGAGCATCTCCAGGGTCAGACGCCTCAAAAGGAAATACAGATGTGAGCAGTGGCAGTGCCGCAGTGACAGTTTAGCATCCCTTTTTCACATACTCTTGCTTTTAATTGGGATCCAGATTACCCTGCTGTGTTAAACTATAGGAAACCAAGGCTGTTTCTCTACATGCACAACTGCCCAGTGACAAACACAGAACAATAATCTATGGCACAAGGAATTTGCAAGGAAAGCAGCCAGGCAGCAGAAGTTACTAATAAAATGAAACAACCTGATTAATATCCACAAGATGAGACCGCAAAGATAAAGAACATACTTCCAGAGCAATTAGTCTGCATGAAAAAATCTGAAAGGGGGAGAAAAAAACCACAAGCTAAATTAGCAACAGGGGAGAGCACTTTATTAGAATAGAGTACCTCAGCAGTTATTAATTCAGCTCCTTGTGCTTTGAAATATGCTAGTTGTACAATAAAGAGGACCTTTAAGAGGCATGCAAAAGTAGAGTATATGATTTAGAAAAATCCAAGAAAAATAAAATGTGTAATATTTTTATATAAAGAAATCAATAAAGTTTGAAATTCCCAAATAAAAGTTCTAAACTTAAAAGTGGATGCTCAATACCACAAAGCCACAATCTCCTACTAAAGAAATTAAAATTGTGATGTATCAACACGTTTCAGAAAATAGCAAGAGACAGCAAGCATGGAATAATTATGAGATCAATAAGCAATTAATCAACTTTAAGAAAACATTCTAGTGACCTTCTGGAATCAAGTGACACAATAAGTTAACTACAAGCCACTTAGGCTTGCCAAATAAACTGTTTGATCGGTGATGCTGGTTTTGCTGTGTCAATGATTATTAAACCTGCACACTAACACTTGCTTAGCTGAGAGAGCAAAGAGCACATCTACAACACTGCACACATCTATGCTTCCCGTTTCTGCACCCAACATGTCAAACAAAGGTATCATAAACCCCTACTATATCAAACCACCCACCACTAAAACCAAATCCTCTCTTTTAATATTTTAATCCATGAACAGCTTCAAATAACTGTCATTTCTTTTTCATCAGCGTGCCAGAGAAACTTATCTTTTCTCTTTCAATGAATGCCATAGTACCAGGCTAATAATAGATTTTATTTCTATCTTTTGATATCGTTATAGCTCTGAAAGCTGAATATGTGACAGTCTGGAATAGTTAGACACAGGGCTTTTGTACCTCATGAAAAAGAGATTAGCAGGTTCCTATCAGGACTTACTTTTAGCTCTGTTGGCTGCTACTGGTATTAGATGCCAAGGAATAGACTAGCCCAAGTACAACCTCTGCAGCTCTGCTTCAGCTGAGGATCTCCCAAGCAAGCAAAATCTAGCAGCAAAAAGCTTCAATGCCATCTTGTGCTGCCAGCATTTCCCTAATTAAAGAGTTTAAGGCCAGATGGAGCCATTAGATCATCTAATCTGACCCCCTGCCTACCATATGACGTGTCATTTTACCAGTAAACCTCATATTGAGCCCAGTAATTCAGGTCAGATAGAAGCATGTCAGCACTGAGGTGACTGCTGTGTGCCCAAGGTGGTACTTTTTGTACCCACTGTTCTTGTACCAGGAGGTAACAGGATGGCTTCAGCAGCGTCTGAATGCACCCAGAAATCCATCAACATCCACCACAATATAATAGTTAAACTACTCTAGCAGACATATTTGCTCCAACAGGAGCCAGACACTGAGCAAGAGTGTCTGTTTTCAAAAGAAAGACTATACTGAAAGATGATGTTTAGACCACTCATCACAAACATTTGCATGTTACCACTTGTCTCCAAATAAGAGTTAAGAAACAGTGGCTATTTTTAATGTGCTAGTGAGTTACACAAGGCCTTCTGCTGCCATTAAAGGACTTTGCAAATTACATGTGTTCCACCTAAGCAACAATCAGCATTTCTTCCGCTTGAAATGACTGCTCTGGAGCATCCCCAATGCTTCCCAGGAAGTCAGGTAAAACCTTTTTTTAAAAAAAAACCAAAAAACAACCATGTAGTATTTTTCCAAAATCATAAAAAGCTCGCTGCAAAAGTTTGTCTTCTGAGGACATACGATCATAGCAAGTTGTTATTACAATTTGATGTAGGATGCTGAAATCCTTTAAGGGCTCTCTGGCCCTTACTCAGCAAAAATATTTAGCCTGGTTGCAACTCAGCAGCTGGGTGAGAGGCGAGCCTTCAGTGTTCAGGGGGCTGAAATAAAAGTTGTTTATCAACAATTGCCAAGTAATAGGAACAGCTCTGAGGAAAAAAAAATGGATCGGCATTTCTCAGTGGAAATAAACACCAGTCTTTATCAGACATGAAATCTAGCTGTGCTAAAAAAACAAAAACAAGGCACAGCTGCTCGATACTGAGTGAGCAGACATTTTCCACTCAGTCGGTCACACTTCCCAAGGAGAAAAGGAAAGAAAGGAAGAGCCAAAAGAAGGTGTTGCAAAGGCTGCCTCCAAGATGAGAACAAATCATTGAGGTCATATTTATTGTAAGGGAAAAGTGGTCTTTATTGGCAGCACTAGAGCACAACAGGAAGAGACCGAAACCCTGTTCAATAAAACCCTTATTTTAAAGACAAGAGTACATCAACTCTTTGTGTGTCCCCAAGGAAGTTATACAGCCAAGTTGACTTTGGCGGAGCTAGCTGATACAAAAAGCAGGAGTTGTGAAGAAAAAAAAATAAAATCTTGATTAGGTGGGCAATGATCCAATGAGGAAGACACTGGAGGCTGCAAGTTCACAGCCGAAGAAGCTCAGGTAGAAATAATTTACAGCAAATTAACTTAGGTCATGATAATGAAATTTAAAGACAAGTGGGACATGATTTATTTTACTAAGGCTTGTTGAAAAGTGAAAACCAAGCCAAGCTAACAGGAGAGCTAATTTAACTCTGGTTACCGATGGTACTGGCACCAAAATAAACTTGACATATTTAGAATGGGAAAGAAAATGTAAGAATAAGATTTTGAAAAAAAATTTTTCACCATATTTCCAAATCATAGAGGGGAACAGTACAAATCAAGTCCTGTCAATCACTAGTACTTGCTTCCCAATTTTAAAACATCCCAGCGCACAGCCCTCATTGGCAAATGTGGCAGAAATACCTGATGGCAAGCACTGGGAAGGGATAGACAAGAAGTTGTACCAGGGGAGGTTTAGATTGGATATTAGGAAAAAAATTATTTACAGAAAGTGTTGTCAGGCATTGGAACAGGCTGCCCAAGGAAGTGGTAGAGTCACGATCCCTGGAGGTGTTTAAAAGGCGTTTAGACGAGGTTTTCAAGGACATGGTTTAGTGTCAGAGTTAGGTTAGGTTATGGTTGGACTTGATGATCCTGAGAGTCTCTTCCAACCAAAATGATTCTATGGTTCTATATGGTTCTACAAAGACATCAAGAAGCAGGAGAGAGGATGGAAAATCCTCATGGGAAAAGTTCTCCCAAGAGGTGCAGTTCCCTCGCAGGTGACCAGAAAGCGACAGCTGCAGCAGGAGGGATGATTTTATCATTGAGGGCTTTGCAAGTTACCTCAACAGGTTATCTAGCAGCAGCCTGGGCTTTGGCTTCGTCTGGCAACAGATGAGGTGCCATTATGTCCTCAGCTGTCCCTCCTGCCACCCGCCTGCCTCTCCCTCCTCATGCTGTGAAAAACGGCAGGCAAGGGAAAAAAAAGAAAGAGCCACTTTATAACGGCTGAGTGAAGCAGTTTGCAGGGGGCGGGGGGGGAGAGAGAGAGTAATGAAAAAGCGTTAATATTAAATTAATAAAGCTTGTGGCCATTTTTCAGTCTGAAATGCACACCACCATAAAACAATGCTTAAAGGCACTTGCTTCTGTTCCAAACCACCTGCACGCTTAAGGCACCCCGCTATTAGCACAGAAGTTGTTTACTACCAGTCTCATTTCAGCCTGATTCCAGGAGAGCCATCAAGCTGAATTTCCTCACTCAGCACAAAAGCCCATGTGGCCTGGGCTTTTCTTTGGTATGCCAAGCACCATCGTGTCGCCTGCAGTCCCTGCCTGGTCACTAACCCACTCATTTCTAAGAAAATGTATAAAATTCACATTGGAGCAAAAGGATTATGTCACCAGTGTGTGTCACATGTAACACCCTTCTTCTCCAGTTCCTGAAAGAGCAAGCTACTCTCGCTGTGTTGAGCGTAACTATAATGGTGGCGTTGTCTGCTGGCACATGTCACTTGTGTTCATATACCGCCCCAAAATGGTGTGGGTGGTAGCAGGTAAAACAAGACTACTATTTCGTCTCATGAAACAATTCGTTCAAAAACTAAAAAAAATGGAGAAGCAATGAAATAAAATGGTAGAGAAAATTAAAAATGGGAATTATTTTGAAATTAAGACTTTTAATTTTTCACTTGCTTGACCTTCCCTTTTCCCCCCCGAATAAAGGCATATGAATTCAAAGCCACTCACCTGCTTTTTTTCTCTGTCAGAAACAAAGATTAGGGTCTAGGGGCTCTTCATAGAGATGGCCTAGATACAAAGAAAGCCTTTGTCTCTCACTGGCGGGACAACTAACTCAAGGACAAAAAAGACAGAGGGTAGGAGAGCAGTGATAACCTACAGGAGCATTCAAGGCTGTCAGAAAAGCCTGTGGAATTGCAGGAAGAGGAAGGAAGAATGAGAAGTAAAAACTGCTCTCACACCTGTGCTCTCACTGCGAAATGAGGAAGCCAGACGTGGGAGTTTCATATGAGAGACCACACTGGCTCACGAGCTGATGGGTGAAGCCCTTACAACCTGGAGCCCAGTGCAACTGCCAAGCAAGTTCTATATATTATACAGTCTTTCCAGGAGCTACAAAATGGGCCATGAAATGGCCCACCACCAGCAGCATCAGCTTCCTACTGACTAATACGGCAGAAAGACATGCACTGATTCAATAAATGACCCATACAGCAGCAGTGTTTTACCCTGTATCTACTACACGTTTTCACTGAGAGTAATGCAAAGCATCCTGATAATTGCCCCCCTTCTCTTTTTAAGAATCAATTAATTTCAAAGGAAGCTTTACCTCTTTTATGCATTCAAATCCCACATCTGAATACCAATCAACAGTACAGGACACCCAAAGAAGTCCAAATGGGGTATGCAACATCCTTATCAAGTCCCAAGTCTACATACAATGAAGAACGGCAAAACAAATAGTACAGCAAACCATATCACTCGAGAGCAGCATTTTCAAATCTCTTTTTCTTCACACTCCCCACCACAGAAAACAGTACAATGCTTATTCTCCTTCCCGTAGTTGCCATAGATGCAGTGCCACAGTGCTTCAGCATTGCTAGTCCCATCTCCATAAGCTGGTTGATATCTGAGCACCTCCTGTTCTCCTGGCTCCTTCCCTTCTTCCTTTCAGTCAGCCAATGGTAGCCTCCAGTTCCACCCTGCCATCCCTTACTGGACAGGGAAGTTAAGAGACCAGCTCATGCACAATAAAATGGACTAAACTGTCACAGTGCATGGGTGCCATACACATTTCAGTGTCACTCATGTTCTGGTCCAGGGAAAGTTTGCCTGCATCCCAAAAAGATGCTCCCTGAAAATGTCAGATTTTCCAGCTCCAGCTGCAAAGAGGAGCCCATCATTGCAAACCTGCATTTCAAACCTCGCAACCTTTGCCAGCCTGAGGAACAGCCCGGTATTAAACTTCAGTCAACACAGTGCTGTCAACTGGTTTTCAAGCTGATCTATGATAGATGAGCTGAATTTGTAAGCAGCCAGTGTTTGCATTGCAACAGACACGTTACTGCACCACCAGCACACTCACGGTGCTCTGTGCTCAGAAGCATCTCCCCAGAGTGCCAAAAGGACACACTCATAGCCGTGGCATTGACAGTGTCCCCATATTGTCACCATTGTGGAGACCTGCCCTCTACCAACAGGGCTGCTGCAGACCTCAGCCTCATGCCGGTGCTGAGTGTGAGGCAATAAATCGAGGTTCTCCTGCCTTTCACAGCCACCAGAGGATGCAGAGAGCGTGTGCCAGTGGCCGCGGCACAGCTATGCAATGGCCACCCAGAAGCCTGTGGGCTGGCAAAACACTACTCAGGGCATGAGCCCCAAAAACCCCTAAAAAGTCCTTATGACGGGTCACTTCACCTCCTTCCTTTTCATTAGGATATACAGCTTGCTGTTTCTCTTTCCACCAAAAAAAGAGGCATTATCATGCAAATAACGATTCTCATTTCTTTGAAGTTGCAACACTGAAATGTGCTTTGGTAGATGCAAACGCCTCTGCAAACAGGGAGAAGTGGGAAATTCAACCATCAGTCCTGGAGGTGTCGTACAACTTCATCTACACTGGACCACCATTTCATATTATGAAGTTACTTTTATGGTTGCATAAACAACTACATTAAGAACAAGTGATTACTTCTCTATCAGTGATTTTAACACTTGCCTTAGTGTGACAATCATTTATTTATAACAAAAAAAATACTAGCTTCTTAGAATCAATGTTAGTAGTAAGATAAAAGAAAAAAATAGCCTATTTATAACCTCCTAATAATTATTTTATATAAAGTTATTAAAATATTCCCCAGGCAAATTTCTAAATTCTACCCTTGCTCATTAAAATGTGCACAACTCAAAACTTGATGGTGGATGAAGAGGAAAAGAGAAAAAAATAATCTTACATCTTTCCCTTTATGGTGGCATTCTTTCAGCTAAGTAATTTCTTATTTCTGCTGCATTTTTCATAACACCTCTATCAAAGATGTTACTGACACCTTAATGGATGTTTTAATGTTATTGGAACATACATGTTTTCTTACTGAATTTCATGAGTGTCATTTTTTTAAAATAAGACTTTTAAAAAACTTTACAAACAACCTTTTGAACCCTCTGAGAAAGCAATTTGTATTAAACATTACACAAGATGAAAAATTTCAATCAAAATACAAAATTTAAATAACATCAGCATTTTTCTGTCTTACTAAAAAGATGTTATTTTATCTTTAGCAGTTCTTCCACCTGGAGCTTTCAGTCAGGTCTCTCCAAAACAAAGATGCTTCTTCAGCACATTGATGGTTACAACCCCTTTCGGACAAGTGAACAAAGCGGCCCCATTGGATGCTGCTGGGCTGGTCTTGCCCTCAGGGCCTTAGTAATGATCTCAAGCAGAGGCTCAGATGGTTGTGGTAAGATTATACGATGTGTTTCTAAGATGAGACACCTGAAGTGGGCTACGTTGTGAGTGGTATACCACAAACAAGATACAAACATGGCAACCCTGACTTAACAAGATGTGTTAACAACAAAGATACACTGGGGAAAATAAACTACTGTTTTTTTGTAACAGTGCCAGCAGAAAGCAGCCCAAAAGATGGCACATCTACTCTCAGGAATAATTACTGCGACATCTGTAGTCTCCCACTAGTTTTGGGGCGGTGCCATGGCTCCCACCTAGAGCCATTCTCGCTTGTGTGCAGGATCAGGATTGACCCTGGCAGACCTTCATGAGATGCCAGGCTGAGTCCTTGCTGCTGCGCAACCCCCGAATGCTGCTGGATGTTTAAGGAACCCAAAGAAACTGAAAAGCTTTTTAAAAGTCAGTATTCACTTCAAGCTGATGGAGCAATTCTGGAAGAGTATGATGAACACTGCTAAAGGTGGGTGGCTCCTCAGCTCTGATTCTGCTCAGTGGGGATGTCTAATTCCTCTTTGGAGGACAGAGCTGGCTAACCTATGCTTCCCACTGGCAGCAGATGCTCAGCAGAAAGGGGACGATTCATGCTTTGCACCCCCACAAACAGTGGGATCCATAAGCTGCTGCTGGATCGGGAACTCAGGAGAAACCAGGAGCCAGAATCCTGCCTCTTGCTGACACTCGCATCCGCACCCTGCGAGGCAGCGGCTTCTGGCGCCCTGGTCCTGATTAGCTCAGGAGCTGTCAGGTTCCTGCTGAGCTGGAAATAGCATCTTCATTTTTTTTTTTCCTTCTCTCCTTTTCCCCATTTGACAACCTCAGGAATGCCTGTAGATTGGGACTGTTACACCCATGCACGCTCAGAACAACCTTGCTCAGGCACAGATGACAACTCTCAGTGACAACGTGGACGTGACTGCAGACTAATCCACCTTGTTGTTCTGACACATTAAAACCATCTCCGAAATCCCTGCACTGCCTGTAATCGCTCCTGTTACATACTTCGGCGCAGCCAGCATTCAGCCAGGCCAACACAGGAGAGAAGCATAAAGAAAAAAAATAATCCACATTTTTGGTAGATTATTACTCCTTTGTGCACTAGAATTTTTCTTTTTCTGTGTAATCATGGAAATATCATAATAGTTTAGCTTTAAATATACATTGATCAACAAACTTTACTTAATACACACATTCTGCAAAGAACTGGTTTGCATTTAAAGCACATTAAATGTGTCTCTAATAGCTAGAAGGACAGACTACTACCAGAAAAAAAGGCAGTCAATTTAAAAACTCTCTCCTTGCAGATTCTTTTCTCAGAAATCCCCAGCCCCTGCGACCAAAGAGAGAGTCTGGAGCAGTGAAGACTTGCCCTCAGCAAAGGAAGATGCAAGTTAAGCAACATTTAAAAAAAGTGGGCATACACAAGCCCATGGGTCCTGAGGGAACTGGCTGATGTTAACAGAAGGCCACTTTCAACTATCTTTGAAAGTTCGTGGGGATCAGAGGAGGTTTTGAGGACCGCAAGAAAGCACAAGTCCTATTTTCAAGAAGCAGGATCCAATTTACTACAGGCAGGTCAGCCTCACCTCCAGCCTTTGGAAGGCGATGAGCAAATACACCTGGGAACAATTTCTTTAACATACAAAGTAAAATAAGGTGATGGGAAGTTGTCAGCATAGATTTATGAGCACAGAATTCACATCTGACCAACACGATAGCTTTCTGCAATGAGATGCCTGGCTCATCTCACTGAGATGAGAGAGAAGTGGATGTTATTTATCTTGACATTAACAAAGCTTTTGATGCTGTCTCCCATAACATCCTCATAGACAGACAGATGAAGTGCAGACTAAATAAGTGAATAGGAAGGTTCATACCTGATCGGAAGGAATAACGAAGACAGAACCAGACTCTTCTCAGTGGTGTCAAGCGAAAGGATAAGAGGTGATGGGTACAAATGGAAATACAGGGAATTCCATCTGAACATAAGACCTTTTTTTTTTCTTTTTTTCTGTGAGGTGGGTCAAACCTGGAACAGGTTGCCCATGGAGGCTGTGGCATCTCCATCCTTTAAGATACTCAAAAGCCTGCTGGACAGGAACCTGAGCAACCTGCTTTGAGCAGGGGGGTTGAATTAAGTGATCTCTAGAGATGCTGTCCACCCCCAGCCATGCTGTGATTACTTCTAAGCAAGTTAAACAAAACATCTGCAAGAACCACAATTCAAGAAAAAAACAAGAAAAAACAAGAAAAAACAAGAAAAAAACACTTGAAAGCTGTATAACTTAAGACAGAGATAATTCTAGGCTCAGCAGCACAAAATTTAAGTCCTACTGAAGCACATTTTTATTTCCTGTCTATGTTACACATGATTGTGCAATCTGTCTTGTCTGTAAAGGAAAGACTTCATGGGGTGCTTTAGTTGCAACAAGGATTTATAAACACATGCCTCAAACCCAGAATTTGGTTGTAGATGTTTGCTATCACTTAGCCAGGGTTAATGAAACATCCTACCATTGAGCAGTTTCCACTATGACTAGAGTGAGTAAACATGTCCAATTACACACGTTCTATCTTTAAAATACTAATGGTAAGGCATATAGTGTAAAAAATAAAATTATGCTGGCTTTCACAACAACAGTGCTTCCTGAGAAATGGCTATATTAACAAACAAACACTGAAGATACACAATTATTGTATTACTCCATGACATAATACTCTAAATCAAAATAGCGCTCTTTCTTTTCAACTTATACCAACATCTAAAAGCAAAGAACCAAAACTACAAATATTTATTCATTTATGTCAATGAACTGAAGTCAACAACCTGAATTACTGAATTGACAGCATGACAATATTCAAAATGGATATGCATAAAGTTATTTGGAAACTCTTGAAAGAAGATTTTCAAATGCCAGCAAGTCACACATGCCCAAAATTTTGGTAAACAAATTTGTAAGCATCTAATGAACCAATTAAGTGATTAACTGATTTAAATGCATCAAACACTAACTTGGGTCCCCATTTAAAAAAATTTTTAAAAAAAGGGAAAAAAAAGTTTAAGCCTTTAAAAAAATGCTTTTTGGCACCAAAATAACCCTCGAGCTGGCCAGAAAACAAAGGCAAATTTTCATTCTGTTTTCCGCATACAAATTACAGAACAAAACCCCACAAAATGTAGCTAGAAGGCTTAAAAACAAAGCAAAACCAAAATGAACTCACGGAACTGTGTCCACACTTAAGTATCTTATAAATTGTCCCAATGATTTCAGGAGGAGCTGAACTGAGCCATGGTAGAACAAGCTTTCTAAAATTCCACCTTTTGTTACAAATTTTAAGAAGTCATTCAAATGGGTTGTAATAGGAAATAAAATTTTCCATTTACAATCCTTTCTTAGAAAATTTGAGGCCAATTCCCACCCCTCTACAGAAATAGATGCAATGTGTGGCAAGGGAGAAAGAAGAACTCTACAGGAACAACCCACTAAGGTTTTCCCTGAAGCCTCCTGCTGGGTTTTGTAGCCTTTAAAGGAAAAAATGCTTTTATTCTGCAGGTCCTAGCTTGCCAAACAGAGAGGGTCCAGGCCTGTTCGGTATCTTGTGATCGCTTTCACTCAGAGATTCTCCATGGCTTTTTCATCCAGCAGAGCCAGCACAACTATTTTCAACTTCTGGTATCAATCAAACTTTCCATCAGCCTATTTGCTTAACCTAGCAATCCCAGAGGCTCCCAGGATGCCAGACTCTGAAGGCAAGTTCAAGCAAAGCAAGTTGTTTGAGAAGAGAGGCAAACCACCTCTGCTCCACACTTCTGAAGGTCCAGATAATCTACAGGTGAGAAGGGGAGTGCTAGTGCTGACCAGTTCCTTTTCCAGAGCCACAGAGGGAGTCTACCGTGGAGATAACCTCCACACCTAAACCAAGGCGCAACATCATGGGATTACGTAGTTCATGCCTTGAAAAAAAGGGCCCTATCTCAATTTTCAGTTTCACAGTAACAAAAATATCTGTAAAATTCAAGGGCTGATAACACTGATAGAAGACAAATTCCTTTTAAATGCCCTAAACAATCTGGTTTTACATTTCAAGGCAACAAGTTTAATTTCTATTTCTGTTTTATGCTGAAGGGAAGTTTCCTTAAGCACCAAGCCTGAAAAAGGCAGCCCACCACATACTTGCCCACATTCGTTACCTCTGAGTGTTGGCAATCACTGCTCACTCACTGCTTCTTATGGCTTTTCTCATGGTGGGAAAGGCTGATGGCAAGGAAACAGTTACTTTGTTTTTCAATTCTTTCTGATCATACGGCTAGATTATTTTAGAAGTTGCTCTTTGTATATTTTCCCCTGGAGTTTCACAACATTCTCTTAATATTTCTTTCACCCTTCTCCACAAAAATGTTCATTATTTTGTGGTTAGCTCTGTTAATTTTACCAATTGAAGTAGCCCACTTAAAAAGCTATTTCCTAGACAAGCTTTCTATGTTTCTATACATTAACCTGTTTCTCTGTATATTTCACTTGTTGTACCTTAATTTTATTTAATTTGATCCATGAAAAAATGGTATACACGAAAATTAATGAGGAAAAGAACCTCAGAGGAAATAATACTAGAAAACTACAAAACCAGAGGGGATGTATGTACATATGCTGAGGGAAAACAAAACCAAAACAAAACACACACAATAAAAAGATCCTAAGAAAAAAAATACAACTGAAGTATCTACCTAAATGAGCCAATAATGACTTACTTTGATCTTCTAATTTAATCTCATCTGAAACCATTTCTTCAAGTAGCATTCTTTAATTGAACGGTCCTCGCATAAGAAATCCAAATGTCCAGATAACTCATAAAAATACTACTTAATTCACTCTATCCATGCTTGACTACATAAAGTAAGCAAGATTCGACACTATGGTAAAGAGGAGAAATGAAGTGTAAAAATATTTTCTCTTACATCACCAAATGGAAGTCACACTCATTTAAGTAAATATTTTGCTGTATTGATTGAAGCTAAATCCATGTTGTGTGTGGTTTTCTTTTGGTTTGGGTTTTTTGTTTGTTTGGTTGGTTGGTTTGGTTGGATTTTTTGTTGTTGTTGGTTTTGGTTGTTTGTTTCAAAGCTTTGCTTTAGTTATTGTTTGTGAGATTTTTTAGGTCTGCTTCATATAAAATGACACAAAAAGTTTGTGTTCACGTAATACTACTGGTGAAATGCTGTTTGCTTTTCACAACTTGTTTGTAACAAACATTTTAGCTCTCTCAGAAAGGTAAAGAATATAATTAGCAAACATCTTTGTGCTTGTCTTGTAAAGATACTCATCATACATAGAAACAAATTTCACTAACCTGAGCCAATAAGCTCTAATCATGTGGTAAAACTGATACGCACCAAGAGCTTATGGACTCGCTAATCAGCAGCAAGATACAACAGAATAAACTCTTTGAAAACTACCAGTTTCCCAAACAGCAGCTGCATGGCTTCTCTTTCTGAACAGGGACTTGATGCTTCACGTTCAATCTGTGCACACCATTTTCTCCATCCTCCCTAAATTCTAAACATTTTTCTTACATTTACTTCTTCTGAGATTCAGTAGTGACAGTTTCTTCCTTACACTCCTACATATGTTTTGCACAAGCTGTTAAACAGAATTAGTCCACGCTCCTCTTTCATACCAGTCATCACTGGCCAAAAATTTTTCCGCAGAATCTGGTACACAAGAATCCAACTGACTTCGCAGTTGCAAAAGCTCAACAGCAGCCAGACTATTAAACAAAACAGAGAAGGGAAGTGCCTATAAGTGATACCCCAACATGTCGTGGGATGGAAAGCTGCTTTTCCAGTGCTCTGAAGGAACCCAATAAACTGACCTTAGAGAAACCCCAGTTCTGACCCTCACCACCCAGCTTCTAACTTGTGTAAACTTATCTTGAAATCCAGATGGAAGAAAGGTTTTGCCGACTATGATCATGCAGACCCTCGAAGTGACCACAAGAAGCATTTACCAGGTGAAGACAGATCCCAAGTGGCTGGCAGGGAAGGGGTATGGACACAGCCCTTGGAAGACAGGTTGAGCGTGCCCAGTGTAAACTCTTTTTGCTGCCTTTATTTGCCGCAAGGGTGTCACTTATAAGCAGATAACACTAGAAATATTGCCTGGTATCACTTGATTGTTGCACTGTGCACAATACAATAATCAAGATTAGTTCAAAAGGACACCACCAGTGAGAGCACTGGCTGAGACCTTTACCTAAATAAGGAAAGACATTGTTTACCCTGAGTGTATGTACTCTTCAAATTTCAGAAGTCGTTACTGCAAATTGTCCCTTACCATTCAAAGCCAGCACAGGAACATTTGAAAAAAAAAAAAAAACAAAAAAAACAAGTTAGAACTACCTAGAGAAATTAAGCCTTGTGGTCTTCACAGACCTAGCAAAGCAGAAAGATTAATGTAAGCAAATCCCACCCCTCCCCCAAAGCCAACACAAAAAGGCAAAATTATACCCTGGCAATTCTTTCAGTTGCACTCCAGTAAGATATCTTTTAGTAGTAAACAGGAACAGCCAGGTTTAAGGTGATATTGTAAACTCAGTGTCCTGGGGTTTTTTAAAATAATTAAATAAAAATACTAGAAGAGACACCAGTAAGAAAACAGGCGACACTGGAAAACTTGGCAGATTCTGGGAGATAAACTAATTCAAGTCTGAATGTCCTTCCTTCACCATTTGTTTGGACCGCATGGCATAAGGAGAATATCAACATGTGCTGTACCTGAAGCCCATGTCACAAACCAGAATAAACTGGATGATACTAAAGAACTAAGCTATTATGCAAGTGCTGATTTCTGCATATGTTTAAATCTGTAGGTCCCCTAACCCTTCCTGCAGAGATTTCTGCTCAGTACAGGATCCCAAAGGAAAGTGGCTTAATAACCAGTAATGATGGAGTGTGAGGAGCCTATCTGGGCCATACTTAATGCTCTCCTCCATGCTGAGGGTGCAATTCCAGGAATGAAGAGTTAGTCACCATGTCTTCCCTCCACCACCCATCTTTTCATCTACTGCATATGCTGCTGTGCAGAGACAGGCGTTCACACCTACGGGATGCTGCTAAGTCATGTGGGGACATGGCATGCAGGAAGCCGCTCTTCTACAGAAAACTCCTGCAAATACAATGGACATCCCACTAGGATTTCTTTCTTTACATTGATTTCTACAGGATGTGAGATGGATGTTTCTGGTGGTTTCACTATACCTTTTTCCTGAATGAAACCAACACTCTGCTTCTGCACACCCTGACTTTTCTCATGCATGCTAGGGAGGGGCAGGGAGCACCTCCTTACATCCTCTACATATACTGTGAGGCCCAACAGAGACATAATAAAACCTATAAATGATTTTTTTTTTTAATTATTTAGTTACAGCAACCCTTGTGGAATTGTGATTCACCCCGAACGCTGTAAACATTTCTTGTTAGCTCGCTACCAAAGCTCATCTAAGAATCGGGTAAGATCACGTGTAGCCATCCGGTGAAGCAAAGGAATGAGTCATCAGTCTGCAAACTGAACAACAGACGAAATCACAGATTCAGACCCAGGTAAGCAACAGGAATGAATGAAACACCAGTTTCCAAATTACACCTCTGGAGAAAGCAGTCTAGGACAGCAACTCATAAACTCATAACTACCTGGCCTAGCATTAAAAAGCACACAGGGAATCCAGTGGGCAACTTAAAGGAAAACTCCATTAAATTCAAGGTGAGGAGGGTGAATCTCCCTTAAAAATGTTTCAAACAGCTGAAGGAATTCAATTACAGCAGTATACACCTCTGCAACTACCTTGGCCAAGTCTTGTGTCCTATGATCTTATAGATTGGGATAAACATTATGCATTAGGAAAATGTCATTTTTTAATAAACTAAGGTATTTTAATTAATTTATAGTGAACTCTATTAGTTTTACTGCTACTAAGACTAGTACAACCTTCCTCACAGAAGGAAAGAAAAAGACAATAGTGCAAATGCTCTCTCATATTTTATTCAAGCAGTTTCTTCTTTGGGTAAACAAAGACAGCAGTCTCAGAAAATGAAAGTACTTCCCACCAACCAACCTGACAAAAAATACTCAAATTCAGTTTGCAGTTTTGCTGGTCTAAATGCACATAATGTAGGTAATAAGTTTAGATTTCTACCAAAGCAACTGAAAGCATAACACATCCCTGGAGATACATAGTCTGATTACTGATGATGAGATAGCACAGCCCCAGCTGCTCAGTATTACACAAAGAAAGAGGTGGGCAGGTTCAGAGAAAGCTGCACATATTGGTTTCACTCCTATTCACAATTTACCCCTACTACTTCACTCACCCACTCACTCTTCACCAAAGCATGAAATGCCAGTTGCTTAGATTTAAGCTGCTCAATAGTCAGCTAGTGCCATCACAGATTACTAAATAAACTAACAAAATGCCACCATTCCACATAATTACTCCTGAACACCATGCTAGCCAAATGTATTTTCAGATTTTTCACTCTCCTCCCAAACTCTTCTGCCCTGCCATCACTAAACCAGCTGCAGTACTTGCATCAACTTGCACCCGCAGCTCCTGCTCTTTCCCTGCCTCAAGGCAGCAGACCCTTCAAGTGAGGACAGCTGGGCGTACAGTACACACCAGGGCTGCTTTTCCCCCAAATCTTCGCCTGCACCTATACCTCTCTGAGCATTGCATCCCGTTAATCACCCTTTCAGTCACTGCATGCCACACAGATGGCAGTAACTCCTCTCCTGTGAACCCTCTCCATAGCCAGTGCAGGGTTGCCTGAACTACCTTACCCTCAGTGAGAGAAAGACAGCGGGAAGGAGATCCTGGGTGCAGGACCTTCATCTTTGCTCTTCGGGTAACTTCTTCCCACCCACCTGGCTCAGCTACATGATTTACAGGTTAAATTTTGGTCACTCTCTTCCCAATACCACTTTATTTGAGCCCAGACACACTGCAACATACTGTGCACAGACTGCGCCAGTGCACAGGGCAGGGTGAATATGCTGAACACAACGTGTCTGAGAAAGGTGAGGACCTCATCAAGAAAAATAATACTGAAGATAAATTAAGAGGGAGAGTGCTGAAAATGGGGCAGTACAGGATGATATACCTTTTTGGCACTTCCAGAATGCACCAGCATGTCACAAAAGTGGAATACTAGCAAATTTTTATATTGATACCTCCAAATCTATGCTCCAACATCTTAACAGGAAGGTGATTTTGAAGGCTATAAAGATTACTCCCCTTTGTCTCCAATCTGGACCTGCTTCTTCAAAGGTCCTTTTTTTAAGGTAGCTCAGCTTCAATCTCTGTTTCATGGCTTCTAATTAACTCATGTCTCATTTTACGTATTTACAGCTTGGGAATTGAAAAAGCAGAGGGATAGGTGATGAGCAGAAGGAACAAAAATTGGCTGTGCAGGATGCCCACTCCAGGAGCTGGACCTCCTCGCCTGTGCGTGGGATGGTAAGCAGCTTGGGGATGTCTCCTTCCTGTTCATAAAAACGCAAGGGGCTGTGAAAGGTTGTTTTCCTCCCAGATTGCGGCTGTATGACACGCACCACGCAGTCACCCTGAGCACCCCTACCACACACACAATTAAATTCTGTCAAGCCACTACTGACCACCCCTAGTGCACAGCACATGGCACACTTTAATTTAGCATTAGCAAAATATCAATAGCCCCTGCGGAGACTTGGATATAATTCTACTCCAAAAACATGTTCAAAAGCAAAGGAGCAGCACTGAATAATAATTACTAATTGTTAGCTCTTGCATCATTTTCATATCTATACCGAATATCTTGGGAAGGATAGCTCCTCTTCCCCAACAGGAATGCCAGAAACAATAATTTTCTGAAAAGGAAGACAATTCCAGACTGCAGATGTTAAGTCTACATTTTCCTTTCCACATTTCCTAAACTGTTCAGATTCTGGAAGATGAAGAACAATAATTCAGCATGTAAAACTGCAGCTCACATATTTCCAGCAGCCGAGCAAAATCCTCTTGCACACATTCCTGTGAGTCAAAAGCCCAATCTGCTGCAAGGCACAGCATGTACCTCCTGGCAATAGTGTAGATTTATGTTTCTGGTCTCTGGGAAGTCACTGCTGTGTAAAAGGATATGACTGGCTTTACAGGTCAAGGTAAAATCTATTGCCCTGAAACAGGCCGAAAATGTACAAGAGATCTTGTAGCCTAAACACACAGAGCTATCAGAAGGGGTTGAGAGGTAGGATACACCATCACTGATTTATACAGTTTAAATAGCACGGTCGATGCCTTTCTTCTCCATTTGACAACTTCTCTTTTTGCTTTACATTTTCCTTGCTTTCCAGCCCTTTGGAAACCTCACTCACGAGAGAGAATATGTCACATTTCCACTGGAATTGAATTGGCTTATGACACACTGTATAATTCCAAAAATACATAATGCATTAATTTGACACACTCCTGTCATCAGGACCTTAATTTCTAACATCTTAATTTCCAGATACAATTAAAAAAAATTTATTTTCCTCAGCCACCTAATTTGTTTCACTTAAAAAGGGAGAGTTTCTTCCCACCCAACCCAGAGTTGTTCACATGGGAGATTCCCAAACCTCTGGGAGAAGGTCAGCTTGAGTCTCTTCTTGAACGTACTATATTCTCATCCTAGCAAGTGACTATTAGCAAGCTGCTTTTCTCAGCCAACATTTTGTATTTTAATTCCTACCTTTTATTGACTATTTTTCCCCCTCTTTCTGTGAGTTAGTTTTTCCCCTGCTCTTGTGTTCCCATTAACTCTATTCTTTCACCTCAGTTTTGCTATCTGGACCTATATGTCCATCTTCTTCTCTACCACCAGGCTACCATGCAAGCCACAAGTGATTTCAAATTTTGCAAAGGACTATAACAATGATTTCTATGCAATACTCTACAACTCTAGGGGTGTCATCTGACAATTGTTCAAGTAGAACCCCAAAACTTAAGTGGGGCATTTTCTGTAAAATACATGTGCTTCTGCTATATAAACTTCTGCCCTGCTACCTTCTCTAGAATTACAACTGCTTCTCTTTTGATGTAAAAAGGCAGGGACAGAGAGAGAGGAGATATCTGGATATACTGAAAATCTTTACAATGTCTTCTGCTGGACAATTAACTGTAGTCTGTGAGTCGAAGAACTGTAAGAGATCCATCTGCTCACAGGCTTTGTGACCTTTCTGGTGAATTTTAGGAGTCATACACCATCTTAGATAAGTTGCCTTTTTATCTTCACAACAGACCTCACCTGGTTAAATATGACATATATCTCACAGAAAGCAGAAGAATTACCTGTAGAGCCAGTATTAAAACGCAACAGATCCTTTTTTTCTGTATTCCATAATGCCGAGCTACCCCTGCAGTGACCTAAGATGTGGGGACAGCTGAGTAGGAAGGGACAGAGACACAGCACTGTCAATGCCACCACAGGCAGGGCTGTCACTGCCTGATCCAGCATCACTGCCTTTCCCTTATCTCTCTCATCACAAATGTTTTCCTCACTCTGCAACCCCACCTGTACATATATGCGAATTCAATTACCTGTTGCTATTTTTCTTTCGCAGAATGTCCAAATTCTTATTCCGTGGTTTCAGAGTTTGATGGAAAATAGAATAACGGGAGCAGACCCCAAAACTCATAAACACACCCCAAACCATAAACTGATGTTGCTGACATCAATGTTGCCTCTCTATATCAGCCCTAAATTAAAATATCAAAAGGAAAGGATGCTTTCCAGAAATAATACATACTGGCGATTATTTTTCATAGCCTTCAATACACAGTCATTTACACTTGAGAAAGACAATTACAAAACATTATTCTGACTCTATGAATCAGCAAAACTAAAACAGTGCATGTAATGTAGCAGCATTTTTCACTTCTCTCTGTGACTCTGCAGAGGTATCTGGGAAAAACACAAACCAATATTAATCACTTTAAAGATTCCCTTTCTGTGTCCTCTCCCACTGTTTTTTGTTCAATCCCTTCATGGTCTCACCATGGAAAATCAGAGAACCTTTCACTGTCATGAAGCTGCAGACCCTGGGCATAAAGGAAAACCAAAGCTTTCCTTTTTGGGCCAAATCCCTTAAATGGGAACATTGCCCATGTGACAGCAGCCTGGCTGAACCTTCTAAGAGGTCAGGAGGCAGGAGCTGATATAATGATCCTACAGTTCCTGGGTGCAAGGTCAGGAAAGAAAGCAAAGGCAGGTGCTGGTGGCTGCAGAGGACACCTGAGGAGTCACTCTGTGGCACTGCACACATGGGCCAAAGCTGATCCTACTTTTCCTTCCCACATGCCTGGGCAAGCAGCCCAGCTAAATGCAGACAGCACCAACATGGAGACTCCTCACTGAACGTGCTCTTTCTAACATATATGTTGGACAATTCAACCAAAAATACCCCCCAATTCTGCCCAGTGCCAAACAAATAGAGCTGAAGGGCTACTGTCATGTTGGAGAAAATGGTCCTGACTTGGGCCAGCAGCTCTAAAAGAAACAGAGGAGGAAAGGCTGGAAGATGTGTCTTCACAGGGTCAGAGACTCTTTGCCATGTCTTTGTCTAACAAAGTATGTTTGAGACAGAACTTATTAAAAAAAAAAAAATCCTTTTGCAGATTAAATTAGTAAAGCTATGAAGGCTAAAAAAATTCAGATTATAGATTCTACCCTGGCCTACTTCATTACACACCTCGTGTGCAAATTTATTACAGGAAAATGATATCTAATTAAATTATTATGCTTTGACTTTTTTTTTGTTAACTTACTTAATTAAAAACTTCTTAATTTATGTAATTTATTATGACATGACCATTGTTAATGAAGCTCACAAAAGGTACTGTTGGGTAAATTAATGTAAAGGAGATGAAGCAGAGCACAATGAGGGATTATGTTCTCAGACTTCTGAGGCAAAGAAGCCTGAAATAAATGCAAGTTGTGAGCATTTGGAGCAGAGGGTGTATTCATTGTAATTATTTCAGACTGCACGCTGATTGCAAAAGATTAACATAAACAGGAATTGCTATTGCAGATGTTTCTATTTGTGCTAGGAAATCCCTTGAATATAGGAAGCACAGAGTAAAAAATGTGAAGATGCTGTACTACACCATCGTAACTTTCGTTCTATTCTTTTTTTCTGTTCTGGACATACCAGAAGAAACATAAATAAAGCTGTTCATGTTCAGGCCTTGAAGGAGAAACACCACTCCTTTCTGGTAACATAACAAAACATCTAGATGTAACTTCACTGCTCAGCAGTGAGTGTTTTGGCACATTCTCTCCTCCCTCCCAGAAGTGCCTTTATACTGTACAGCACTACATTACCCTCCAGAACCTATGTGGCCTGCAGCTAAAACTGTAGTCAGTACAATAAAATTCATAGTAATTAACAGCTTTTAAGATCCTTGCTCCTCCATTCACAACAGCAAATTGTATGCATAAATAATTCACATGTAATTTTGATATTTCCGACTCCCTTTCTATATTAAACGATGGCAAAATTTCCATTCAATCTGGAAAAAAATACACAAAACTCTTCTTTCTGAAAATTTCCTGAAAAACAGAAGTAGGTAAAAATGTCCAATGATAGTACTGGAGGTGTATACAATACATCTCATCACATCTGCTTCACTTCCTGAGTTTTCATAAATTGCTTTCTTGTCTCAGTAGGATCCAAATGCACAGAAACCAAGAAGAGAAGGGCTCTTGGCAGGGCTTTTTGCCTCTAACTTCAATCTGCTAAGGTCTATCACTGCAACAATTTTTAAAATAAGAATTGTACAGCTTCAAGCTCTTCAGTTATTTGTGGACCAGCTGTATGAAGTACCCTCCACACTTGCAGAGATGATTGGTATGAGTCAAAGATGCTGCAGTCAGTACAATATCTGTCAATAGGCTGGACTTTATTTCCTATGGTTCTGCATTAAACATGAAACAAAAAGGTCATAAGGCCCTTTCCATACAGCAGCATACATGTCCAGGTGTGCTGTATTTCTCGGTCACAAACATCAGGGCAGTCAGCTACACCACCATGGGCCAGATCCCAGAGCTTCACCCCACTGCCTCGACACCAAGGTGATGTGAGCACCTTCCCTTTATATTCCTCAGCCTTGTGCTTGCTCGGTCCTGGATGGTGCCAGGAATGCATCAGACCTAAACCCAGTTTTCTTGGCCCAGGAAGGACAAGGTTCTCTGCTGCCTGGGACTTGTTAGGTCGCAGGGCCAGTGTCCACTGAGATGGGCCCAGGCCTCTGAGCATCTCCAGTGACCACCCCTGCTAGGAGATGGGCCTGATTCCTTACCAAAAGAGACCAAGCCATGGAGGAGGATGTTTGTGGCTAGTAGTTTGAACGCTGACAGTAACCAGAAGCCCACAGAGCATGTCTGTCTCACAGCACAGACACTGCCAGGGCACCTAGTTAAAACGTTTTTAGTAGCAAACTCCACTGACAGCACAGCACATCTCACACTCCAAATCTGTCCCTCTGTTTCAATGTTACGAAACAGCATCATCAACTGCAGTTCAGGCAGGGCTTTAAAATAAAATGTACTAGCACAAAAACAACAGCCCTGTCTAACATTTACAAAGCGACTTTCAGTGGAGTGGATCTCACGGGATTTCTTAAGTTTTTCCAAGCCAATTGTATAATGCCACAGGTTTCCACAAGCATAGCTAAGGGCAGAGTCTGGGTCTCCGTATATGATTTCTTCTATTCACTGCCAGTTGCAAGGGGTCAAACACTGACAGAGCACAGAAGCAATTCCACATAACAGCATTGCCAAGGATGGAAAGCATGGTCTGTGGCAGAGGGAATTCGCTGCAAGCACAACGCAACTGCTGGGCTGTGAAAAAAGAGGGAACAAGAAAAAAAAATAAAACAGAAATGCTGTTTCCCCAACACAGAACAGTAGGGTTGCAAGAGAAATTTTACCATACTTGCAGGGGGGAACAGGGGATTTATAGCTACAACTACAAATTCTGCAAATCCTTTCCAAAGCACTGTCCTTGAACGACTGAAACGAGATCCCAATCTCCCTGAACTAACTACATAACAGGGCTCAGCAGGAATGGAATGCATTGTACGACTGTCACTTCCATAATTTTGAGCGGAAACTTGATTTAGTAGCCTGTCAGATGACAAGGGTAGATATGAATTCAATAGATAATACTTAAGTTCCAGAAATAGTTATTTCAAGCATTTTTATATTGCAAACTAGGAACAATACCTCAGTTCCCATTTGGACATATGCTGTGTTCAAATCAGGATGAATAACATCCATTCTTAAGATGTTTTCATTATGATTTTGCAGAAGTCTATCACAAACTGAGACAGCATGAGCATTATGGACGTAAATCTACTATAGCTTACACCCACCTTAATCAAAGCAATTTCAGTGAGCTCAGATTTATGCAGGTTTACCTCAAGTCCTTAAATGTGAGTGATTCTCAAGTAAAAAAAAAAAAAAAAAAACACAAAAAGAAAACCTACAATACTGATGTTTCCAAAACAAATAGCAACATAATGACTAATAGGAACACCTCTGTACAACTCTGGTCTCAGATCTGAACCTACACACATTCCCAGATAAGATAAGAATCCAGCTCTACCTCCAGCAGACCCATCCATCAGCTCTGGTAGGGGTACGGGAGGACATACCTGCACTGAAAGTCTTTTGCTGCCCTGCTCCATGTAACCCTGAGACCACACAAGACATTAAACTGGTGCATGGAAAGAGTCTTCTGTAGCTGACACCTCTAAGAGAGGGGAAAATGTAACCTTCAAAAAGCAGCAGCAATGAAAAAGGAAGAGGGACAGTAAGATAAAGAGAAAACAGTACAAAGTAACATTCTCACCAGAATCCAAATATTTGCAAGGAAAATTACACAAAGTTTACTTTTTATTAACTTGTTACACTGCTATGCTATAACAAAACACTTTTCCACCTTTGACTGGCAAATGCAGAGGTGCTATACTTGCTTATGCTTTTAGAAGACTTTTCTAATCTATCACTTGAGAACATCTTACCTTTTTATTCAGAATGACCATTTTCCCCTGAGAAAGAAAAAGACCTATCTGTGTCCTATTTCAGACCTCCTAAGCTGACTCACATCTTGTAAAACTCTTTTTCTTTGTCGTGCCAACATCTCTAATGGACTTTGTTCTTTAAGCATCACTTTCATTGAGAGAAAAATTAGAACAAGGTTTCAAAAGTTCTGGAGAAGGAAAAGAAAAAAAATGGCTGGCAAGTTAGAGATTTTAAACCCACATTGCAAAATGCCACATGGGACTCCCCTGTTGCTGAGAACATTGAAATCTAACCTACGTATCCTCCCCTACACCATGCCACTCACTAAGGGAAAATAATTGAGCACTTTTTCTCAGTAAGGTTTTGGAGAAGACCTCCAGAAGTCATTAATTGCAAGCTTGAAGGCCTTATGCAATTAAATTGAAGGCCCATGGCAATTAAAAACAGCCTCAACTCACACTGACAATATTCATGTGAAAAACTCAAATGGCTGTATTTGTGAATGCAGTAAGCATAACTAAGTTTGGAAGCAGCAGGTACTTAAAACTTGTCATCATTCCTTGTTATCATTTCTCTTACACACCGGACCAGGCACCCATCCTATAAAGAAACTTCTCTTTTACAGAACAGCCCAACTCTTCAACAGAAGAGCTTCCAAGAAGATGACTTCTGAGGGAAGCCCATTACTGCTTGTAGCTGTGAGTCCTTTACACAGAAACCCAGAGACAGATCTGTCTGAGATGCTTTCCTGGATGGATAAGGAGCTCCATGGCTTGCCCTCTATACCAGTGTCCATGTCTCAGTCTTGACAAATTCCCATGTCCTGTGCACACCCAAAATGCCCATTTTCTATGGGCCCAGGAAAATGCCTCCATTAGGGCTGCCAAGAAAGTAATTGTAGACTTAGCAAGGATATGATTTAGCATCACCAGGATATTTTATCTTTTACCTCTCACCAGTGGTACAAATGTTACAGGAAATGTTTCAGCATGTCCTGATCTTTCTGCCCTTTGCCTCTTGAGATGAACCATCTTAAACTGGTATTTTACCTGGTACATCCCTGCCAGCTCTTTATAGACAGCATTTCCCTCTCATGCCACCCCCAACCCAACAGGCTCAGACTGAGGACCACCGACCCTGCCACATCTTATAAACTATTGCTGAGAGAGGCTGGTGCTTTTGGTTGGTTGGCTTGGAGTTTTGGTGGTGGTGGTGGTTTGTTTGTTTTGTTTTGTTTTGTTTTTTCTGGATGGGCAAAGAAATCAAGTTGCCACTTCAAATGAACGCAGGGTCAAACTCCTACTGAAAAAGCAAAGGCTTTGACCAGCAAGGGGAACTACACCACAGTGTAAAGATGCAAAGTGAACTTTACAATGTTCTACAGAGCCCCTGAAGTAAAGAGATGTCTGGTCTGATGTGGCCATAGGTCCATCCTGCCTGCAGTTCCTTCTATGGCACAGACACCAAGACGCCCACACCACCGATACTGCAGGGCAGCAGGGTACCCAACTTTCAGCCCAATTTTGTCTTTGCCTGTTATCACAGTCGTTGAATACTAATATTCTCTTTATCACATCTGAGGAACACAGCATTCCTCTCTAATCTGAAAAAGTACAGGTTATGGCACAGGATGCAGGTTTCAAAAGGTTTACACAGATGGGTGCTTTTTTCCCCCATTCTGGTGTGAAGAAGATGAAAGGATAATATAATTACACTTTTATTTTTTTAATATTGAATTTGGTTTGGAAGAGAAGAAACAGAGCACTCGCTTTCAATTCCCCTTTTCCAGGTTCATTCTTTATTTAGTAAGAACTATAAAAATTCTTTTGAAGTAGTAATATATTCAAGACTAATAAAATCCAAGTGCAAAATATTTTCAGAGGCAGCTTAGGTACAATTATTAAGTTGTCAAATAAAATCGTCTAGATTAAGTTATACTGGAGAAGGGACAAAGTTTACAGCTAATTTCTCAGACCGAAATGGAACTGTTTACAGGAGCAATCCTTCTATCCAAGATGCTGCTAGGTGTCTCCAAGAACAGTCAGGTACATGGGTCAAAACAGTGAACCTGAGTAGAGCATCAATGTCAGTGAGAAGTTCACCTCTCACCAATCTGCAATTTTAACTACCGTGAACTCTCCGCCTCTACAGTCAGCCTACCCCTACTCCCATCAACTGCCCACAAGTTCAGTATCTGTAATTAAAAACAAACATGCTTTTTTTTTCCAGATAGCAATAGTGAAGTACACTTCCCTGATAGCTGATCTTTAGAAATTAGATTTTTGTCAGCTGTGGTATTTAAGTCACTAAAAAGCTACCTCGTCAGTGCCCTTTACCTGCAACTCTGTGCTCCAAAGTGAAGAAACAACAAAAGTCAGAAAGGCTGAGACTGCAGAGCTCTATTAGTTCCTGCATACACAAATCTGCACTCGCAAAAATGTCATTTTTGCTACAGTATAGGTATTTCTTAAACTCAACTATCTATTTAAAACTTTGCCTTAAATGTTTTAGAAGAAAGGTAATAATAATATTCTTTAAAAAAAACAAATTGAGGAAATTTGGGATGCACAGCAAATTGAGAAGGCTACTTGGAGTAGGCAAGTGAATGGCAGAATACGCATGGTCACAGGATCAGCCTCCAGCTCCCCACTGCTTTGCATTAATGAAGTGCTACTCTGCAAGCCTGACAGTATTTTAGTCTCCCTTTGCAGAAACCCAAGTGACTAGTCCAGATTAAAAGCTGCACTCCACAGCTTCTAGAATAAGAATTTAAAACAAGCAGTTTTAGCCCATATGAATAAAATTGCTTCGTTAAAACAACAAAGAAGACACAATAACTCCAGTCAACAATACTCCTTTTGAGGAGCCCACAGAAAGCCAGAGCTTACCTGCTCTGAAACTCCACAGCAAGAGGAAAATAAAAGACCTGTGTAACCTGCAGTGTCCTCATTCACCTCATGTTTTTCTAATGATTTCCCAGCTAATTCAAACATCTATAAACTTTTTAAAGCAGTTTACTTACCATCAAAGCACAGCTTGTCAAGTCATGCATGCCACAGTGTAAGAACCACAGTGCATGGAGCTGACACTGCATGAAGAGAGTTTCTTTCGGAGAAGGCTAGGTTCTTCTCTGGAGAAGGGACAGAGTCTGAATGTTTGCAGTGTGGTGATACAACCACACTTAAAGTCCAAATTGGAATGGTGTTTTTATACAAACTAATCCTGAAATTAATGCAAAATATATTTTATTGGATCTGACCTGTAGCCTGATTTCATATCAAGAAAGCTCTCCAGCACGACAGCTTTTTGTGTGTTAAAAATATCCATATTTTTGAGCCAAAATCAGCGGCAGAGGTGTAATACCAAATATCCCTATGGCTAGTTTGCCAGAAAGAGCAGTGCAGACAACAAAGACTGAATATGAGAGGGTACATCAATTATTGCTGCACAAACCAGATCAAAAGAACAGCACACGGCTGATATGCTCATAGTTGTTCATGCAGCATGACAATGAGAAGGGCTGAGATGGTATTAGACAACACAATAGCGTGCATTCAATTTTTACCAGATTCATGCAAATATATATTTTTTTTGCTCACAACCAAAGAAGTTGCAATGCTACTGACACTGCATAGCTGACTGTTGTTGTTCAATGTGTTAAAAAAAACCCTGCTATAATTAAGGAATTGCTTGGCCTCTGTCCATTTTGTTCCACACTGCTGCCTCACACTTGCTTAAAGAGCTGAGAAAAATTGTTGAAAATGTGGCAGATAGTGGAGGAAAAAAAAAATCAACAACACAACACAAACAAACCACAAACATGTTAAGCTTGACTGGTTCAAATTAGGCAGTATTTGTACAGATGGAACACCTGCCGTGACTGGCAAGAAGTCATGTCGCTTTGCAAGAAAAGTTTTTGGATCGAAAGTTATTGAAATACCATTTGTATCCATCAGGATTTTTTTCTGAGCCAAAGATTTAGGTTTCTCACATGTCTAAATCCTGTCATCTCCTACTCTAGCAAAATAAATATTTATGCATGAGAGCTGCCAATAAGAATACCATGTAATTGATGAAAATGATGAGCAGAATATATATACAATGTCTTTTGTCAAAGGGCAAAAACTGTGAAAGATTCTGGAAACAGCAAATGTCCAATACATTTTGCTAACAGAAATTATTAACCCTTCAGTGACATCAATCAGCTTAAAACCCAGAATGGGATGAGAAATTTGGCCTGTAGGGCCAGGACATCTCAGCTTGGCAGCCTCAATACATACTTACAGGGAAAGGACTGAGTGCTGTCATCCATGTGCTGCCTTTATGTCAAAGCTGAGATTTTCTTATTATTTGAGTCAGTGTGCTTTGGTTATCTGCAGTGTGTGAGAAGAGACAACTGAGGGTTTAAGAGATACTGTGTTTTGGGAGTTGTTCCACTCTAAGTTCGAAGCTCCTAGAAAACAACAATTTCCCATTTGTATCCCATTTTATAACGTGATGTAGACCATTTTCTTTGAAACAGTTTGGAATCTCTCAGCTTTAAAGAAGAGGAGGTATCCTTGCAGCAGCAGAGAGATCAATACTCTTATCTACAGAACAGGACCAGGCACACCCAGAGAACAGCAAAACCCAAAAACAAGCACTTAAAAGCAGTTCTCCTCTGATACATGCCTTCCCTTTTAGTGCTTGTGCAGATTGGGACCAACACGTACTCAAGAACAGAAATACTCTATCACAAACTTTGTTAAAAATAGACTGTTCAAAAGTCACCAATTCTCATCTTGATGACTTGTTGTCAACAAAGCTGAAAACAAGGGCAAAAAGGACGTTTAGAAACACTGTCAGAATATTTGAAGGTTGCAATGACATTTGTACTCCGTTAACTGCATTTCATGAGAAAAGAACTAAGGGTCATTTTCTGTTTTGACACTAATAACAATAAATAATGTTTATTAATATGGAGGGACCATGATAAGTTCTAAAGAGCACTTGCAGCACAGCTAGGAAAACAAACAAACAAACACCACCAAGCCCTAGCCAGACTTGCTATAAAGACTGACCCCTGGATTTAATAACTCCCAGTCTTGTGAACAGTCTCCTGCCTTTGCTTATTTTTGCTCTTCTGGAACTCCTACATTTTTATGTATCGATTCAAGATTTTTTTCTTGGCAAGTGCCATTTTTGCCTACATGGAGGAAAGTATAACAGAGTACCACCATTTCAAAATAAAACTTCAGACTGAAGTGTCAGAAAAGGTGTGTTGTTTTTTAAGGTAAGAGTGTCTTGAAAAGAATACACAAATATTGCTATGTGAAGAATTAAAATTAAAAATAATTTAAATGGAAGCCTGGATAGATTGTGCCAACTTTCATTACCCAATACAAAATAAAAATGGTTTTAAAAGCTCAAGAATTAAAACACTGGTAGCTTAAACTTGTTTTGGTTTCAATGTTCGTAAGTCGAAGTTTCATCAATAAGATATAAAACCACCATTGTTTGCTTAACCACATACGCCCTAGCGTATGTTTGTTGTAGATGCACTTCTAAGAGGAAGAACTACTTGCCTCTGTTCTTAAAGGAGGAGGAGTACCTGCTTGAACTGAACACCATACACCCAGCGCTTTTGTTTCTTTTTTAATTATAATCCCTTTACAATAGCAAACAGCATAGATTCATTTGAATGTCCAAAGACTTCACCCTTTTGCTGCAAATTATACACATGCACATAAAAATGTATGCTAAGTATTACAAAAATAATTCGCATTAAGCAAATTCTGCCAAAGCGATACACATTTGTAATCTAGATGTGGGAAACAACCCTCACATGCTATTCACATGTCCCACTAACTCTACATATAAGCATATTAAATACTCAGTCATTCAGGCACTCTAATGAAATGTTGAACACTCACAATCCTTACATACAAAATATGTTTAGTTAGCACAGTTGCGAAAGAACGTAACCCTGTTTTGGTAAACCGCAAAAAAATTCTCCCTTTAATATCAATGCTATTATTTGTTGGAGGAATTGGTAACTTTCACTGCAGCTTTGACAGAAGATAAAATAATAATGCCATTAAAACTAACAGCATCCATAAAGTATACCTCTTAAGACAGTCTGTCGCTAGGGCATGTTACCTTTAAAAACAGATGTCCTGCTAACCAAGGTTAGGCATCCGAAAGATGAAGCACAAACATGACGTGACCCCCAGGAGAACATTCCTTGTCAGACTTCCACAATTTGAGTAAAATACAGGTTGTTCTGTAAGCGGTGCAATACACTGATCTATACAGATATTTTCCAACTGAAAACTCTACAGAAATTTTAAATCCATCCTGTGTCCCTTTGATCCTTTCCTGTCCACGTTCTACTTTCCTTATGCAGTTTCCCTTTCCCAACTTTCTTTTTATTCTGTTTGTCTCTCCTTTTACTACCACTTTATAACCAGACTTTTCATTTATTGTTCCTTAAATAATTAAATAGTCTCCATTTGCTTTCCTGCTTCCAAGCCAGAAGAGCATCTCATTTATGTGCTAGCACTCACTTCTAGCATCTTTCACTTTTCTTTTATTATCATATCTTTATAGTACTATTTGGCAGGCAGAGATCAACCTTTTTCTTCTTCTCAAAGGGTAAGTTGGCAGCTTTATGAAATTGTTGTTAATGTAGGACATAACTAATTTCAAACACACTAACTAGTTGAATTGACCCTGAAAAGCAGAGGTAAACCTTAATCAAGTATATCAAGATCTGCAGTGCTAATCTTCATCTCTATTTAAGTAAAAATTCCCATTATCCATTTGAACGTATCTCTGAAAGCCTTTTACCAACCCCCATTTACTCAAGAGGCATTTTATTTCCTTTCTATCTGTTGAGTTGAGACACAAAAAGCCACACTGAACCCCTCAGAAGGGCTTCTAGCCCCACTGAAATCAGCCAAATCATCTTTTCCAAGTCCCATGGCAAGCCCGTGGCACAGCAGGGAGTGGAGCTGGAGGGTTTTGGTGCAACCCCACCGACCCCTTCATCATTTGGGAAGTCCAACTACCCAGTTCAGCCAGTATCTTTCTCCTGGTTGTCATTTACTCTTTCCCTGTTTTGAGGGCATCTGGCTGCCGCCATCTGTTCCCATTTTCTCTCACTTTTTCATCCCTATAAACATTCACATCGTCCAGAGAGAGAAACCACATATAAATTCAGCTACCATTGCTTTTTCCTTGCTGATGGAAAGCAGAACTCAAGAGGTGTGCCAATCCTTACACTAAAAGGCTTTCCCCATGTCCAGTGTTGGTCACTGCATAAAAAAGCTAATTAAAAAAAAAAAAGTCTGCTTGCCAAAGGTACTCAATAGAGCATTTAAATATCCAGGGGGAGAGGAATCAAAGTCACTTCCTCATTCAGTAGCAGTAAGCATTGTGTTTATTCTTCAAAATTCAAACCTCCATGTAAAAAAAGCCAGCACCAGCTACAAATGCTGCTTAGTCTACACGGGTAAGCAACGCAAGTCATCGATGGCACATATGGATGCGGACACCACCTACCCACAGAAATCTTCATGAAGCAGCAGCATACATCTTTAGCTGCTGTGAAACAATGAGATCCTCCTCCGCACTGGATTTGGCAATTGTTTATCTAAACCATGAGCTCCGATGAAGCCACGAGTAAAACCGATACCCCATCATCCTGCTTTTTCCCCGAGATGTGCCCACATGCCCGCTGTACATCCAGACTGACAAACGGCACCAGAACGCCGGAAGCACAGAAACTACTTTATGAAAAGAACTGGATTAAACCTAGAAGCAGAAATTTAAATTCACCAGAACAACTCCAAATTTGATGCTACTTCACCCATAGCACATTGGATCTACAAGCAGAAGGCACACCTTGTTCATGCATGTATTTACAGACTGCAATCCATTTAAAAATACTTATTGAATGTATTGAGAAGTTCCTACCATTCTTATTGCTTGTAGTTTCTGCAGACATATTGACATTTTGTTCATATCAGCACTGAAGTGCTCTAGCAAAACTGCACTTTCTGCAGGTTACTTTTAGTAAATAAAATAAAAGGCTTGGACAAACAAGCCAAGGAAAGTGCTACATATTCCATGAACTCAAATAATTTATTCTTGGCTCAGAATACCATCATGGTAAAATAAGGTTCTGTTCTGTTTCTAAATGTCATAGCTCCATAAGAGTTTTCTCTAAATTCACTAACGAATTTTATTGGATGAAGCGAAATTATAATTATTATTTTGCTAGCCATAGAACACTAATTAAATCTGCATTCTCAAGTGAGGGTTGATCCAAAGACCATGCCTACACATGACAACAATGTAAATCTTGTAAATGCAATATTCTGCTCTGAGAAAAAGTACCTCCCTTAGTCCATCTTCTGATTAACTGAAATGGTACCAACAAAAATATCTACACATATTCCTGCTTGCTTAGACTATTCATTTCATTAAAAAGTTTAAAATCTTCCTGCCAGTGAGCCATGTATACCTTGTGTTACTCATATAAATATATTCCCAGTGAGGTGACAGCAAATACCTTTAAAAGCAAGATTCAGAAGTGCCTTATTATTTAACCAAACATCTAGATGTGGTTTTGTAATACAGCAGTACATCTTCTTTGGGTTTAGACACTCAAGTTAGCACTTCTGAGTAAGGCTGAATTTTATAAATTTCAGTTCTACTGCTGGCAGGTTATTTCTTGAGCTGACATATCATGCGTTTGCTCTGAAGTTACTCTAATGCAGCTCCAGTGTGAGCAGGAAGAGATTCCTATCTCCTAAAAGATTTGAAATATGGACCTTGTTAAGCACAAGGAAGAGACAAATCACAAATGTATCCTTAAATTAAGTCTTGCTATTCTGCTTATCTGTAGCAAAGCTCTAATGGACTTTACTAGCACAGGACTGGATCCAGATCAGGAACTTGTATGCCTATTAAATGATACTTTGTTTTCGATTAATCTCTCATTTAAGGCAAAACACATTGATTCTTGATAGTTGCAGATACGCCCCTTTATCTCATTGACTCAGGCCATGATCTCCAAGATGCTGAGCAGCTTCAGCTCACCCCAAGGCAATGGAAAACTACAATCACCCAGAGGAGCTCATCTTAGTTGGACTGAAGTTGGTGCCAATTTTACAGCAGATCACAGGGAAAGCAAGATCCAGTTTCAGTGACCCAATCAGCTATAGCCAAAAAAATGTGAGAGGTCTGGACTTAACCTCAAGTTCTTCTCCTACCAAAGTCAAAGTGCTCTGGTTAGTGCAAACAGGCACATCCCCACATTGTTCCGTATCCTAGAACTGACAACAGGCCCTATGCTGCTATCTTGAGTTGTCAGAATATTACCTGTAGGAGTAATCCCATAGAAACCCATGGCAACTTGCACAAGTAAGGGCTGTAGAATCAGCTAAGCAATCACACTGTTATAATTAATTTCAAGCAATTTTATTATTTAGAAACTAACCTTGAAAAATTGGACTCTGAACATGGCAAAGGTTTTACAAATTCATTCATTCTACAGCTTAAATATTTTCTCTCCCTCTAAATCAAATGAGAAGCCCATTGTGTGCCTGTCCATTTTAATTAAATTACTAAGAATAATATCAATGGGTAAGCCATATGAACACTGTGCTGCTCTATATCAAAGCCTTCAAGCTACTGCTTTCAGTAGGGCATGACACACACCTTGCAATTTAAAAGTACACGTTATTAGACAGATTACCACAAGAAGAAATTTTTCAGCATTCAGAACAGGCAGAGTTTTCAGCTCTAAACATACTCATTCTCCTTTCCTTGTCAATTTCGTAACATTTTCTCATGGTTATTATTTTTTTAAATAGGTACAATCATCTCAAAAGCATTAGCTTATTTTGTCATTTTCATATATATGTAAATACGTCTGGGCTCAGTTCTTTGAAAGGAGCACTAAATGTTGTTTGCCTGGTTCTCATTCTGACTTCTAAAGTGTTTAGTTTATTCATGCTTTTCAAGTTATTTGGCTGTTTTTATTCTGTAATCACACAATTTCTGCTGTCTAGGGATATTCAGGAAGACTGACTGGGCGATAAGCAGCACCCTGAATCTCTTCGCGATTTTCTAACAGATACTCTTAAAATCTTCTAATTTCTGAAGGCAGAAACCAAGAGGGAAAGAAAAATTCCCATTGACACATCCGAGGCAGCTTCCAAATTTTTTGAGAGGGGAAATTCTGGACGCCGTAGATCGCCAGAAAGGCGAGAGAAGAGCCCGCAGTTCCCAGAGCTCAAGGGATACCACACACGCAGAGTACCCAGGACCCGCTCACTGCCAGCGATCATGACATTTCTGTGAGGGCTCTAAGGTCGGCGCCGTGCCCTGCTCGGGCCGCCCGGCCACCGCGGAGCCTCCGCCGCCGCGGGACCCCCTGCTCGGGCCGCGGGGCGGGCGGATCCTGCCAAGACGGAGCCCGCCCAGCTCGCCTCGGGGGGCTGCCCTTGGCATCCGGGGAGCCCCAGCGCCCCCCGCTACGGTCCTGCCCGGTGCTTTACCGGGCGGCGGGGGAGGTGCAGCTCACCTGGGCACAGCAGGCACCGCCGCTGCCCCTGCAGCCCGGCTGCCGCCCGCTGCCCATTTGTTGCTCGCGTTCAGAGGGAGCCTTCTCCTCCCCATCACCGCCACCGCCGCCTGCTCCGTGGCAACTGGTCCTGATAGGTCTCAAAGTGGAAAAATCCCACGGCAACACACACGGCGTCTTCCCACGGCTCCCCGCCTCCGCCTCCCCCTTCCCCGCCAGCCCCGCGCCCCGCTCCGCGCCCCGGGCGCCGCCTGCATGCTGATCAGCGCGACCTCCGGCAGCCCGCCCCGCACACGGCCCGGGAGCGCAGCGGTCAGGCGCCTCAAAAACACAGACATATGGGGGGCGCTTTTTTTTTCCCTCCCTATTTTCTGATGCTGCTCCACCACGGGATTGGGGGGATGCGGGTCTCAAATCTCTCGCTTCCTCCCGAGCAAGGTGGTTGACAGCCCCCTCCTCGCAGCCTCCGCCCCTTGATTCCCTCCCCACCCCCCAGCTGCCTTGGTGGAGCCCCAGCCTCGTCGCCCCCCTGCATTCACGGGGCGCCCCTGCATTCACGGGGCTCGCAGCACGGGCCGGAGGAGGGAGTATCTCCGCAGGTTCTCGCCGATCTGCGCTGGGCAAGGTGTCACGGCACAGCGCTAGACCCTCAGCAGCAACGCTGACCGCCTACCTCCCTCCTTCCCCGTCGAGTTTCCTCCCGGCGCTACCGCCCCTCCCCAGCACGACCGCGGAGCCCCGCAACTCACATCGCGGAGCGGCGCCTCCCGCAAAACTTCGCGGCGTGCCGCTGCCGGCGGCTCGGCTCGGCTCGGCTCGGCTGAGCTCTGCTCGGCGCGCCTCGGCCGGCGCCCCAGCGGCGCAACAGGCAGCGCAGCCTCACCTGGCGCGGAGCCGCCGCGCCATGGGAGCGACGGGCGGAGCCTGCCGGCGGCGCGGCCGGGGCAGCGGGGCCCGGGGGCAGCCACCGCCAGCCCGCCCGCCCTGCTGCCTCCCCCGGACGCGGGCCGGGCGGCTCTGCCTGCCGCGCCGCCGCTCCCTCCTGCCCCTGCGCTGCGGCTGCAGGCAGGCAGGGAAGGAAGGAGGGAGGGAGGAGAGAGCGGGGCGGGGAGGGAGGGAAGGAGGAGACTCCCCTCTCGCTCCCACAGCACAGCGGGGAGCTGCCCCCTCCGGGAGAGTGATGCTGCCCGTACCTCCCCAGCACAGATTTTGGCTCTCACCCCTGGCTCTAGGGGCAGAGCCAGGAGCCGCCCCGGCGGAGGCTGGTGCGCGGGAATATGCGCAGCCGCCCGCGCCGGGGGCCGAGGGAGACCCCTGCCCGCCGGCCCCGGTCAGAGGGTGATCCTGCTCTCCCCAAGTTGCCCAGCAAAACATGAGTAAGATTAATTGTTACGCCAGTCTGAACGAAAAAGTATTAGTGCCAGTGTATACTACTTGATTTGGCAAAGCTGCTACTGCACAGGTTTTGCTACAATAGGTTGAACTTACTTTGCACACAACCAACCCTTTGAACTGGTCTTGAGTAGAACCCGTTATTCAGCTCCTGCTTTGGGTTTACCTTGATTCTTGCCAGGGTGACATTCATCTCTAACTCTGAGAGTTGCTCCTGTGAAATGTGCTACGTTGCAGCAGTTGCATGGACTGTCAAAATACAGGCTGGAAGGAGCATCCCCAGTTGGTTGCCTCTCTCACTCAGACATGCTTTCTCTATTGTGCACTTTTCTACTCTGGCTCTGCAAAGTAAACTTTCTGCTTACCTTGTGCAGCAAAGGATTCTCTTGCCTGTCTTCAGTTGAAAGCACCTCGATAGAAGGGCTTTAGAAATATTATCTCCATATAGGCCATTGTTAAAAAGAAACTGGTAGGTCAGAAGGACCACTGTTATGGCCACAGATATGTGGTCTTTTTCAGGTCAGGGAGAGCAAGAAGGAAAACCACACAATTGATACTCTGCTAAATGCCATTCTCCATCATTAAACTTCAGTCCTGGGAGTTTCTACCCAAGGAAATGCTTACCTCTCTGAGTAACCTGTCTGAATCATATTAGCAAGATAATTTAGCACCAGGCCTTTGTATTATATCAAAACCTGATTTTTTTTTCTCCTAAGAATATTTGCAAGTTGGCTCATGAACACTTTTATGTACGCCTATCGTTTTACATTTTTATTAATATAAAGGGAAATAGTGAATATGAAGAAGCTTGATAAAAATCACTTTCGTCAGTTCCTTCCACATTCCTCACACTGACTGACTCAACCCAGCTTTGAAGACATAATCAGTTAAAATATGAAAACTTAGTACATGAGCATACATTCCTGTTTACAATGTGTTGGATCATGTCACAAAGTCAGTGACCACAGGAGGCCATTACTGGACTGCCAGCCCTGCATTATTTGCAATGGGAAATGATTTTCGGCCTTTGTGAGCTGTTTTCCTTTAACTGAAACTGACTCATTATTTTAAGGCAGTAGAAAAATATCAGTCATTGCTGAGAACCCAAAACCTAATATGCAGGAGCCATTTCTTCAAATGCAGCTTGTGTTTATATTTTCACTGCTCTGTATATAGATATCTGACACTCAGGGTGGATGAACCTGTTTGCTCACACTCATGATACTAATATTCATATGACAAACATTGCAAACCCCCTTGGAGTGACTTGGTTCTGTTAAATATTTTTTTAATGAAAAAGAATATTATCAGATCTGCTTTTCATTTGGCTCAACAGTAAAAGAAGAAAAAAAAAAACAACACTTTTATTTGATTAGATGGAAATGGATGTCTTCTACGTGGTAATTTCCCTTTAAAACTGAACCTCTAGTTTTGCTTTGTGGAATGAAGCATTTGCATAGTTAAATATCATAACAATATAAGGGAAGACTGATCTTAGCCTTCATGACTTAACTTAGTGCATTAGCCATGATGCTATTCATCCTATTGATTTAAGTGTGATTGCTTGTGTTAAGGAAAATAAAATCTCACAAAACACAGAACTATTTATTTTTGTTATTGAAATTACAGCTTGTAAAAAGTTTTTTGGCCAGCTGCACAAAAGTATCCAGTTTGCACTCCTGAGAACAGCTAAGCATCTATAACTGAAGTTGAAATTAATGGGTGTTTAGTATATCTTTGAAAAGGAGAAGAAAGTATTTTTTTCTGGGGAAAATTACTGTGAAGGGATGCACAGCTACTTGCTGTTAAAAATGCCACAGATCTTTAAGAACTGAAATACAGCTAATGTTGTGCCCCCAACTCAGTTGGCTGTGTGTGCAGTAGAAAAAATAGATTATTCTAGGTGGAAGAGACTTAGCTCCATGAACAAACCCACTAGCAGTTGTGATCATTAGCTTATTGTCATCGCATGACCATTTTGCATAAGTAGAAGTGAAAGGATTAGTCCTCTGTTAGGAAGGAGTATAAAGGCTAAGGTCATTTGGCTGCCCTCAGATAAGAAAGGAACTGCTAATACTTGCTGACTTCTACACCTAGTTATGAAAATTAGGGAGCATAAAATAGTAGGTGATACCAGATAGTTTTTAAGTTTACCTCATAAAATAATTTTGGTAAGCTTTTATAAATATTTAAGGGCCCAGTACTACCAACCTTTACACAAGCTATTTTTTCTAATGCAAAAAAACCCTACATAATTCAGCAAGACTGTTTGTAAGGGTTATTAATATAAATAAGATTTTACAGGACTGGATCCTTAAAAGTTAATAAACATCAAGGTAGTATTTCAATGGCTTAATTAAAGAATCATCTGGTACCATCTATTCCTTTAAGCTTCTCAGATATTAATAACTTTGTACAAAAATCAGCAAGGAATAACACTTCTTCCAGTGTGGAGATAAATTGGGTGACTTTCTCCTTATCCATTACCTAATATTCCTTTTACTAGAGGATCGATTTTTATCATAGCCAACAATGGTATGAAATTCATGTTCTAGATGCAGGTACATTAAAGAACTAAATCTCACAATGGTCATACCTCTAGCGGCATGTGCTTATGAGTTTAGAGGGAATATTTCTTCTGTTCGTGGGCCAGAGTGTCATTTTTTTTGTAGACAACAGTGCAAAGACATGTCAGCAGCACATTCTCCTTGGGATTACTTGGTGCTCAATGGGAGGACACACGAAGGGCCAAGAGCAGTAGTTTGCATTGAGGCACAAAAGCAGCAAAAAGCATGAAATTTTGCATCCTGGGAATACTGAAAGCAACAAAAACTACAGTGTTCGTGCTGTCGCCATATTCCTAAATTGGATACCAGCTTCTGCTGTCTCTCTAGGCTTGATGTTGCCAACAGTCTTCATATTCCTCGCAGCCCATAGGTGGTGCCTCTGCATGTACAGGATGAGCTTTTACCCCAAGAAGATTAATAATGGAGAAAAGCCATCTTTGCAGATGACCAGTACAAATCTTTTGTGTCTCTTAATCTCACTTAAACCCTGTGCTAGCAATGTGCAGACTATCTTGATCTCTAAGCACCACTACTTTCACAAGAGTTTCAAGACTGGGCCTTAAACACTCTTCAAGAAGTACCAGTAGCTTCTGTTTTCCTGTATTTGGCAGGTTCTTTCATTTTGAAAGATCTCACTGGTTTTGCAGGTAGTCCCTTTTCTACATAGCGAAGACTTGCACTGTATTATAGAAGAGAGTTTCTGTTTTAAATTACAGAAAATCCTTAGGCTGTCAATAATTCATTAGCTCTGAAAGAGAAACAGCGGTTGTAAATAAGCTCAACTAGTTCAGCTCGTACTCCACCAAGCTCTGATTTAGAGAAAAATATAGAAAAGTATGTTTTTCTGCTATGTGCCATTACTTGCAATTGGTTTTTGGGGCTGCTCACAAAATAGCGTGCATTCCTGGGATACTTAAATATTGAAAAAGAAGAAAAGAATAAATATATTTAATGCTAGTCAAAATAGGTTAGTGGAAATTAGATCTTGTCAGACACACTTGTTGTGGAATTTTTTTTTATTTAGGAGATTTATCTGAAAGATTACAGATCTGCATGAGAAAAGCAACTGTATTAATAGGACATACTTGGATTTCTGCAAGACCGTTGACTTAATACCACCTGACATTTTGATTTCAAGTCTTTCATTATATGGAATTAACAGGTTATTCCTTGCAAGGATTAAGAAGTGTCTCACTGACAAATTTCAAAATGTATTTTAATGGGGAGGTTTCATTCAATGTGGGGAGCTTTCCCAGCAGAATCAGAAACAGCCTTTGCCTAATACTGTTGTAGATTGTTTTCAGCATTCCAGGTCATGAGATAAAATCTTTGTTTTAAAGGCTTGCATAAGAAACAATGTATTTTAGCAGAGTAAATAAAGAAGATGTATTACTTCTGCAGTGATTTGATTGACTAAATGATCACTGTCCAACAATGAACACACTAAATTCACTTTACTACAGTCAAATGCAAATTAATGCCTCTGGAAACAAAAATCCTGCAGGAATGGACACTATCTCAAACAGCAGAGACTCAGAGAATGATAAAAACCGGTTACCCTAGATAATCATCCCTAACAAGACATCTCAGTGCAATACTGTGGAAAGGTCTTGGCATAGTCCTTGCTTGTTTCCAAAATATCAAGTGCAATTCTGATGCCTGCGTTTTAAAGAAGATAAGAAAATATTGGAGAAAGCCCAAATACTTTGTGAGTCAAGCACAAGTCTTGAGATGGGAGGCTTAAAGAGCTGGACATATTCCACTTACTCAAGAAAAGGTTGAGAGGATACAGGGAAATGATAACAGATACCAGTGAGCTTTTTCACTCCTGCTGACAAAAGCACAACTAAATCCAGTGACTGGAAGTTTAAGGTTAGATGTAATCAACCTTGAAATCAGATGCAATTTCCTAGCAGTAAAGGTAATTAAACTCTGTAAGAGCTTATGAAGGGAGGTGGTGCACTCACTGTTGCTTGATCTTGCCCTAAAAACTGGCTGTCACTCTTAAATATGGGCTTTACTTCAGCTTCTGGGAAAACTTCTAATGGACAGAGCAGCCTCAAACAGGAAGGGGAGGAGGGTCACATCAGGCTAGATCCCCTGGTGATCTGTCTAGCCCTGCATCCACCAGAATGACACATTTGTGCGACTTCTTCCATTATGGCTGAAACAAGATGGGTTGAATTACACCCTGCGCACTCAGACATTTGCAGGTTGGCATTAAGGTAATGAGCATAATCAAATCCCATACTTGAGGGCTTCAGTGGCTGCTTACAGCTGTGAGGAAAAATTCCTTCTCCACTCCTCCCAGAGGATATTTGGCTTCATATATTCTGTACCAGAAGTTTTTGCCTTCCCTTGAAGCATGTATTATTTATTTTGCTGTAGCCAGTAAGAGAGCAAAACCTACATAGAAAATAATCTTAGACATGTGATGGTCTGAATTAAACCAAGACCAGGAGCAGGAGAGGTTTTTCTAGCTCAGATTGGCAAGGACGGTGGGTTTTTTGCATGGATTGTTTCTATGATTGTCTGGGTGTGTCACACCTAATCAGTTCTCAAGTATTGCAGGGATCTGGGTGCTGCTTCAGACACATAACAGTTTGGTTTCTCAAGGACTAAAATACTATGGGCTAATTAAAATAATTGTCTCAGCCTTGAGGTACATGTACAACAATGATGTGGTTGCAGGTGCAAGTGGCCCCGTCTGGAAAACCATTACTGAATAAACATGAATTAACTGAATTATGTAGACCAACATAACTAGTGATAAGTCATTTTTAACTTCTTACCCAGAGAGCCATGGAAAGGACTGAAAGAGAACCAATTTAGACTGGTGCAACAGAACAGAAAACACACGTATGTGTATCATACTATCATAGATGCACATCTCCATGATTTATTGCCTCTAAATAATGTACTCATAAAAAGAGAGTGTTATATTAACCACTAATAAATGTAACAAATCATGTGACGCTGCAAATTATCCATAAACAAAATGAATAAACCACAGTATTATGGATCCCAAAATGTTCGCACCTGGCAGCCTACACAAGCACACAAAGTATAGCTTCATATAATCACAGAATGTTAGGGATTGGAATGCTTATAATCACAAAACTGTGGATACTTTTTGTTGCTGAAGAGTAAGAGAAAAGGACATATTATAGCCTCAGCTCATCAAGATATTTTTCTCAGCTTAGATTTATCACAGGTTTCTCTTAAACTACAGTTTTGTTTAAGAAATGGGCTTGTGTCATTGAGTGTATGTACAGACTGCAAATGAGGTTTTCCAAACAAATCCTCTATTGCATAATTCTTGCTGTCATTTTTTAACAGCTAGGTGGAAAAAAAGGTTTGCATAAAGAATTATTGCTTATGATGGAACATATAAGAAGCAACCAGCCTATCTCAGAAGCAGTTTGCAGGTTGTCTGGGCAGAAAATGAGAAACTTCAGTGGATTTATTGTGTTCCTGAAGAAGAAGAAAAAGAGATTTTACAAAAGTAATCCAGCAACAACTAATAATAACATAAAAAGTATTCATTCCAGACATCTGAGACTTGGACACCTGAGATACTCTTCAGAGGATATTGAAGATATTTCTTAATTTAGGTACAATGTCATGAGCACTTACGGGAACTTGATTGTTCTTGAAGAACAGGAAGAACCCAGGCTCTGTCATCTTGGGTCTTTCACAATAATCACCTTGACTGATTAGGTTTTAGGTTGAGTTTTTTTAATTATGTCTATTATTGTCATATAGAAAACTGTTAGCCAAATTCATTGGGATATTGTGCACATTCACTACAAATGCATATTTTGCCATACATTTACATTATATTTTACATTAATAGAAAGAAAAGTATGATGTGCCCCAGAGAAGCTGCCAGCCTAAGATCCTGATCCTGCAGGTATTTACACATCTGCTCAATATTATATGCTGAGAGTATTGCCATTGACTTCAACTGAACTCTTTATAGGATTTAAGGTGAGCTATGTGCCTAAGTCTTTTGCTGACTGACACTTATAACAATACCTAAGGAAAAACCAGTATAACAAAATATATCAGTTAAATGATCCTTCGTGCTTAGGCACTTAGTTTACAGTGAGATAAAATGGGAAGGTACATTCAATTTACTTTCAAAGTAAATCTTGCTCACAAGATGGAAAATGCTATATAAAAGTTGTTATACTATAAGATTAGGTTTTTTTTTTCTTTTTCTCTCCCTGCAGACAGCTTGTTAAATAAGTGTACTTTCATCTTCCATGAAGCTGTCTCACAAGACAATTATGTTATGCACAAATATGTTATGGTGTAATCATAGGCGGTACGGGGTAGTGACGTGATCTGTAGTAACATATATATGTGTCTCCTATGTTTGAAGGTTTCCTTCTGTTCACATATATCAGATATCATACACCCCTTGTTATTACTGTTCTTCAGTACTCATCATCAGAGAGGACCTCACAAACTGAGCTCTGCAGATAAGCTGATGGAGATTTAACATACTCTGGGATTCTCGTAGCTATTCTTCAACATTCTCTTTTTCAGGACAATTCCACAGCTGACAGTCCAATGTGAACCCTGTTGAATAAAGCTATGCCAGTGCAACCTGGATGGAGAAGCACCATGAAAGAACTGGAAGTCCTGGGCAAATGAAAAGCACAAACACTGTCTGTGTTTTTCAGGAAGTGGGACAAGCATGACTTTCTGCAAGGAAGCCCACCCGAGGGTTTTTTTTTGTTACAAGGCACTAAGTTTAGGCAAATTGCCAAAGTTGAAGTTACTGACTCTCGATAGATGTGTAGTGATCCAAAAAAACAACTGTAAAACAAAAGAATGGGATCAAGTAGGCAAAAACATTTGGAGCATAATTGCCTCTTTTCTTCTGGCTGTCAATAAAATCGGACTTCTTTTTGCTATTTTTTAACTATCCAGTGCACAAATTCTAACTAGAGTTCTAGTTAACTATTGTGCTGAAAGGCACTAAAGGCTGTCATTCAGACAGTGTTTAAGCTGAATAAACATTAAACCCCACTTAAAATCAGTGGTCTGCCAAGAACTCTTTCAGGCTCGGTGGAGTACCTGAAAATGTTAGGCAAAACTTACCACTAACTGGAGGGGAGTAATTGCTCCAGGTACCTGAAAGGCCAGAACGAATTCATCATGGGTGCAGGGTTTTTTCTGGATGCAGGGAGCGAGCCTAATCATAGGGTTTGTTGCTGGAAGGACCAAATGGCCTAAGTTATCTCTCTCTCTGAAAAACAGCTGGGTCTTAAACTCTCTTTATTTTGTTATTATATTTTAAGGAAGACGATTATCCTGTGGCATATTCATTTAAATTCATTTAAATTGTAAATAAGTAAACAGGATTAGACCAAGGATTTGGCCCGACTTGTCTGCTTGGAGGAAAGAATGAGACAAGGTCCCCAAGTAATACTGCTGCCAGCTAACGGCTTGATTCTCTAAGAGAACAGTTTTGTGATGATAGTCATATTAAAAGTGCCTGAAATCATTAGAATTAATTTTACAATGGTCTCTGGGAAGCAGCTGAGCAGGGACTTAGAGGAAGAGAATGAGAGAGGGGGAAAAGTGAGGACATTAAAATGGACCGATTAATAAAATATGAATACACAAAAAGCTGTGCAGCTGGGGTTTTACACTAGCATTTAAAAATAGCAATACATATTATTCTGCCTCTGGACCTATAGCACTTTAAATCTTTTAGAAACATATTCAAATTACTCAAAGAGGGACCATTTTGAAAAGCTCCCTAGTTATGCATTATAATTAAAAAGAGGTTCATTGTAAGTCTTTCTGTCTAATTCAACAGTATTATGTGCTTACAGACAGCCCTCAGAGGGCAAAGTTGCAGCCTTAATCTGGTAAAATTATTGTCCAGTGATGATGCATTGTTTGTGCTTACAGTGGTGCAGCATGAACACAGTAAAGACAGATCTTTTGTGTGGAGGCTACAGTGTCAGGAGAATAACATCAACTACATCGTTGTTTATACTAATGAGACATTTCTGAAATTGCACTATTTGTCTAAAATTGAGGACAGATGAATTTCAAAAGTCAAGGAGAACAAGTAAGGAAAGAATCAGCTGTACTTCAATTTTCCATTTTAGGACAAATATAGTTCTCTAGATCATACAGTATAAACAGGAATTTGAGAGAGATGAGTGGTTGAAAACATTTGGTTGGTAATATCTCTGTATGCATATGATTTCAGAAGATCATGATCTTAGAAATAATATGATTCAGTAAAATACAGGGTGGAAAGAAATCCTTTAATTCATCTGGAACTGAATACTGGGGGAAAAAAAAAGAAAATAATTGAATTTGATGATCTTATTAGTCATCACTGAGGCAAGACATGTATCTGTCTCTGACCTACAAAGAAGCAGATTTTTTAAGCAGCATACCACTGTTCCCTGTTGGGCATGCAGAACTGCACTGCATTTTGGAATAGCATCCACCCTGATGCAAAGACCTGACACGGGCCTATGCAATTTTCGTCTGTTTAAGCCTTCAAAGCAGAGCTGAAGTGAGATCTTGATCTTTTATTCACCGTAAAGTCGAGGAGTGATTTCCGTGCTATTCTTTTTTTTTTCTTGTCCCTTATATTCTCATGCAAGAAGGCGCAGGGCAACACTTCCTAAACATGCTGTGGAATCTCCTCATGGAGAGGTTGTGCGTGCAAATATTGTACTCGCTTTTGAGGGTGAATCAAAATGTGGCCCCTGTTACCGCAGAACAGTAATGAAAGAACATATTCGGGTTTATGAGATATGCATAGGCCCTTTCATGCTTCTTAGAGTTTAGTTTGAATTGTTGCTTTCATTATGAACCTGTTAGTTCAGGGTTTTAACAGAGCCAAGCAGCTCTGCTTCGGGCTACTATTTGGCACACAACAACACCAGTACAAGAGTAATGGTTTATTTGGACAGTTTAATAGAATTCAATATCTCAATTGTTGCCAGGCTCAAAGACAAGCAAAACTGCATGTGGAGGTTTTCAGATTTTACAAACTGTATTCAGATTGTACAAGGCGTCTTTGCCTTTAAAAACTAACTACATAAAAAGATGAGAGTTCCTAATTTGAGATAATTGCCTTGCCAAATTAGGCAAAAAACGTATTCCAATATTGGCTGACATACTAATGGGTAAAAATAATGTTCAGAGATAGCATAATAAACAATTGAAAGTCCATGGAATTTGGTTTTAAATATCTGTTGATGATTGAATTGCAACAATGTGAGTCATCTGACATGGCAGGATATAATAATGAATTGTACACTGTGCTTTTTTTTAAGGTGTTTTGAGATATGTCAAAGAACATATGCTTCACACCTAAGTACCTGTAATTCTTATTGATTAAGAAAGATATAATTCAATAACAAACTAAACATTTTTTGGTCATTACAGATCTTCAAAGAACAAATCTTCTAAGGTAGTACTTAAGCCTAAAATTATTTCAAGAAAGAGGAGGACTGGAAATGCATTTTTTTCCTTTCCTTTCCTTTCCTTTCCTTTCCTTTCCTTTCCTTTCCTTTCCTTTCCTTTCCTTTCCTTTCCTTTCCTTCCCTTCCCTTCCCTTCCCTTCCCTTCCCTTCCCTTCCCTTCCCTTCCCTTCCCTTCCCTTCCCTTCCCTTCCCTTCCCTTCCCTTCCCTTCCCTTCCCTTCCCTTCCCTTCCCTTCCCTTCCCTTCCCTTCCCTTCCCTTCCCTTCCCTTCCCTTCCCTTCCCTTCCCTTCTTTTCACAGTTATTCCCTACATTTTCAGAACTGAGAATGAAGTATATTGGAAGCTGTAATGCTAAAACCCTTGCAACTTAGAGTTTCAATTTAGAGGCTTTGAATCAAATGGTTGGATGACTTGGGGAAACTGGTAGTAGACTATAAGCTCCTTACCCACAAAATGGCATGTTCAGAGTCAGTCTGGGTCCCAGGTGACCAAACGGGCCTTGCAGAGGAATCTCCAGCCTTGGCTCTAAGTGGCCCCTTCCCCACATTGCAAGTGAGTGGTCACAGCTTGGGGCTATTGCATGATCATTTTCCCCGTCTTTCTGAAATGTGATGATGACTTTTCAATATCAGCATTATGTTGGAGCAAAAGAATGCAGCAGGGCTGCATGTTTTCCTCCTCTTTGGAAGAAATAGAGAACTAGAAAGTTATCATAGTGCCATTGACTTCAGGAAAGGTATGAGAGCCTCTACCAGTATCTGCAACTGGTAGCTTTCATAAGCATCAAAACACATGCACAAAAATGCTGCGCTTGTATTTTAGAGGAAAATTCTGTATTTAACAAAGTGGCATATGTTTTGTGAAACAGCACCATTTCTGCTGGCTGCATACCTTTGCTGAAGATTGCTGGCAGGGCTGTGCTGCATCATGCATGGACACTCATTCTGTTCTCACATCCCCCCAAACAACACGTAGGATGAAGGAAAAACAACTACTCCATCTCAACTTTTTTCACAGCTCAACTTTTTCAAAATGTATCTACCTTCAAATATCTTTGGCATTCACAAACAGGCTCCTTTACAAATGCCTGGCAATTACACTCATACCTATTTTTAGTGTTGTCTAACACACTTCAAAAAGCAGCAAAGAATGCAAAACACCAGGACTACCATGTGTTACTTTCTTTAAAAAACAACACTTGAGTTGCCATGTCTTACTACTTTACTGCTTGTAAGATGAGTGGTGTCATCCGTGAGTTTTTTCCAGGCACTGATTCTAGTGAAATTTAGTCTCTCAAACTATATTTATTTCAATTTCTTGGGAATAGAAAACCAAGAAATGGTGGGACAAGAACACACACTGTTGGCCAGAAGATGGAATATTTGAGAAATGTTAGTTCTGTGATACACTTATGTGGGACAAGTGTATGACCTGGGAAGCAATACCTTGTGCTGTAATGTCTTACACAACATGAAGCCCAAAAAGACTGCTGAAAGAGTGTGACACTGCACCACAGTTTAACAAGGATTATTACATTTTGATTATTTCTCCTATAGGGATGGCGACTTCCCATATTTAACACACGTGTTGTGCTCTCTGTGAATTTCTTGATAATTATAAATATAGTTTCACAGATATCCTGAAAAGTGCTTGTAGGCTGATCATCAATATTGTTTTTGTATATAGCATATTTTCAAAACCTACATTTGAGTATAATCAGCACAAGCAAAGAAAGAGTTAGAATTGCCTGTGGCCACCTCAGTCTTTTTTGGCCCTGTTAAAATATATGTTGGGATAGTCCAGACAGTCTTCCCCTCTAAGTGAACACAGAATGAGTAACAGCTGTTCTGCATCTGTGGAAATTCATGGGATTTTGATCATATGAGAGAAGAGGAATAACTAGGAAATGAAAATAAGTCTGTAACGCTGAGGAGGTACTTAGAAGGAAATCCTTAATTTTCATGCTATCCAGGATGATAACAGACCTTGGCCATCATTTGCAGCTGTTTTGGGATATATCACAATGAACAGAGATTAGCTGTTATTGTTCAGCATCTGCTTCAGTGTCCCGAGTATCCTATAAAATTCTGAGCTTTACCTAATTGGGCTAGAAAGAGAAACTAACCAATAAACCTGTTTTTATTATGATTATGTTATACCAGTCTGGGAGTAAATGAATGCTAAATACAATGTCTGGGGACACTAGCTAATCTTCTTCCAATTGTAAGAGTAGGTGTTAAGAAACAGACTGGGGTATAGAATTGTTGTTCAAAGAGATTCTTTTTCTTACTCTTATAGCAATTAGAATAGCCACTTATTATTAGTCGTTAGTGCAACCCATCACCACCAGGGCCAGAGGTTGCCAGTGTAGCTGAAGCAATACTGAGCCACTTCGTTACACAGAGCAGCAATTGAAAATACATTATACCAATGCTCCACAACCAGTGTTGGTTTCTGATAAGCTTCCTGATGGGACTAAAAGGGTCAGCTTTAACCTGCTATGCCCTAAACAGTTTGGGATTTGAGAAATGTCCTTCACTTCCATGTCCTAGTGCCCCTGGGGAGACCAGCAGAGATTCAGCATACCCTCTTTGTAAAGGGAGGAGCTGGCTGAAATCCACTCTAGTAGGATTAGATCTTGCTCTCAGCCGTGAGCTTTCTTAATGTTTGAGGCATTCTGCTCTGCACTCACTTTCCCTCTTGCAGTTAAGGCAGGGTGGGCTGTAGGATGTGCATTTATGGGCAGCTTTCTTCTATACTTACACTGTCAGTTTTTATTACCAATCTTGGGATAGGTGCTTTGGCATATATTTGAAACTGGACATGTAGAGATGTATTTTCAAACTGTGAAATCTAAATGATAACCAGGCATGATTAGGAGAAAGAATGAGGACTGCAGAAGAAAAAACAACCAACTAAACAAACAAAGAGAAAAACAGCTGCTCTTTAGTAGACTTCTTGTCTCTGTCCTCAGTGATCCAAACCAAATCACCAGGCAGGAGACGTACGCTGTGGAGAGCTGTGCTGGCACATAGGCAGCTGTATGGTGAGGGGCCTGGCATCCAGGCAATTGATCTCTCCTTGCTACCTACTGCATCCACAAACTGGCCTGGGTTCAAATGTGGAAGGAACAGATTTGCTCTCAAAACCTGAACCAACAGAAGCCTGTGGTCTAGCAACAACCTTAGCTAACATTATAGCATGTACTCATGACAGAGGCACAACTCTCCATTTTTGGCTTGGTTACTGTCCTGTTTGATACGTCTCTTCAAAGGCAAATACATGTTCTGGCTAAATTAGTCAGTTGCAGGTGTCCTGGGATCATCTTTGCACCATCTCTCACTCTTTTCTCCACAATAACTTGTTGTGGGAAGGGTTCTGTAAGACACTATTACTATTTATAAATAGCACCATAAGTAGAACAGATACAGGGACATCAGCTACATAAGGAGACATCCTGAACAACCATTTTAGGTTTATAGCAGAGAAGGAAGAAGGTTTTGAAAAATTTTTGTCACTGAATATTGGGATCTCTCTATTCCAAAGACTAATCATGGCATACTATAGCACAAGCCTTCCTTGGAAATGCTGCTTAGAAGGCAGCTGAGGATGGATGCCTCTCTGTGCACACCCTTATAATAGCTGCATACATAAGAATAAACACATCACAGCTTGGATACTTACATTTAAATTCACTGACCTTATATTTCTAGAAAAATGAGTGAGGGAAGAAATTGTGTGGCTTCCAATATCGAGCTTTAAAGATCACTGTTTTCCAATGATGACATTATTGTGAATGTTTTAACACTAATATAAGGAAAGTTGCCTGATAGTATTCTAAGCTAAACTGTAAGGAAAAGAGGTATATTAATCCCTAACATTGGTGGCTGCCAGCTCCATTCTATATGTTCAGTAAGTTATTGCACAAAACATTTAATCTTAAAAGAGGTAGGCCGAGGGCAATTAATTGTTTAAATAATTTATTTTATAATATATAGTCAAATTTAGAATATATATTTCATAATAGATATGCAAAGCTCAGAATTAGAATTCACTGTTCTGTCTTAACTGTATATAACTCTGTAGATTTGTTTTTTTCAGGGCTGCCCTAATTATCATGTGCTTTTTCTATTTCCATACACCTATTATAGAAATAATAACTGACAAGGAAAAGCCCCCAATACTCATCCTCTCAGAATTGTCAGAATTTATGGGCTGATGCTAAGCCGGTACTAGTTTTGTAAAACTTCAGGCATATTTTCAGATGTGGTAGAAACACCTACACAGATGAAGTAAAATATGTTAATAACCTGAAAAAGTAGGCATATCAAATGGGTTTTGTCTTGCTTGATCTATTTAAAATGTAACGGTTCAGTAGCAGTTCAGCCATTAAACTTTATTTTTTGCAAGGTGTAAGAATAAAGAGATAAAATTTCGGTTTGAACCCCACAAAAACCTCTCATTCGTAATATAAATAGGTTCTTTGAGTGAGAATCTTTGCAGAGAGTGACTGTTAGAAACAATCACTCATCAAAATGGGGTCATGAAACACAAACCTTCAGAGAAAGCATCGGTATGATTCACTCTTGCAACAACCTCCCAGGAAACCACACTGCTCAGAGTAGTTATGTCTGAAATGGTATCTGTTCACAGGCTTCAGATCAGTGAGGAGGAACTCTAGTACCTTCTCTTTTTTTTTTTCCCAGCCCTATCTGGCTGCCACCGTGCCTGAGCTGTCAAGGAACAAATGCTCTGACTTAATCTTGCATGCTTGTTCCTCTGGATTCTGACAACACTTCTCAGGTTCGTAGACGTGTCAGCCCCATTGTAGTGATTCCTGCTACAGTGGAGGCACTGAGGAATTGCAGGTGGAGATACATGTTAAAATTGCCATTCTCATTCATCAGAGGTGCCAAGCCCCTGAAAGAAATTTCAAAGGAATAAGCACATCTGTATTGGTTGGGGTTGTTTTGTTTTGTTTTCTTCTACAGATAATATTTTATATAAAGCAAGCCCTCTTCATTCTGGTTTTCTTATCCAAGAGAGAGAAAGGGCACAAAAATGGAACTTGAAAATTGACAGAATCTTACCATCAAAACAGTTGCATTCAGAAATCTAATTGCCTTGCAGAGGAGCAGTGGGATTGCAGGAAACAGGATCACTCCATTTCTAGTTCATCATCGTATCCAAACATCTTCAGCATTCCTGTATTATTTTCTAGATGTTTGCACCATCTGCATTAATAAAGATGATTATGTCACAGTCAGTGAGCAAAAAACAGTGTCTTCAGGAGGAATGGATTCTTATAAATGGAAAATGTTTAATGCATATAGATCCATCCCAGCAGTCCAGCACTTTTCCTCAGGAAGATCTTGTAATTGGTTTCATTCAGGAAAACCTTTGGGATCTCTATTAAATTAGTTTTAGTGGGTGTGTCCTGTCAATCCAATAGTTTCCCTAAAGTAAAATTTTTAACCCCTCCATTGCTCTCAAATGGATTTGGTTATTTCAGAGAGAGAGAGAAGGGTTAGCAACTTCTGTCACTTAAATAAATGTCAGCTCCAGCTGACTTGACATATACCGCAGGGATGATTCTTTTCAGAAGGCTGCTTTGCAAATTTCACAACCTAATTTCGTGAGTTCATGTTTGGAAATATTTCTGTAAAGTTCTGTATTCTATCCCTCACCACCCAAAGTTCATCTGTAGTCATATCCTCAGCTGCGCCTGACTGAAAGTCCATTTTGTCTCATGCCTGTCCAGCAATGTAAATGCTACTACAAAACGGCATAGCGTGGGGCTCGCTCTAAGCTCTTGATGAGTTACTGCTTTTGGAAGACAATTTATCTGAGATGTGCTTTAAGCTCACGATTTTGCTTTTCCATCAGTTCAGTAGTAGTCTGCCATGGTGTCTAGGCAGGGATGTGGGCAAGCCCGGCTCTGGTCCAGAGGAGTCTGTGTCTCAGCTGAAAACTTTTCCCTTGTGCAGCATTCATGGCTTAAACTCCCTCTGACATAATTCAACCCAAACTCCAGTGCTCTCTGGAGAAGAGCCGACGTGTGCCTTGTTGCCTGGCCAGCATGGCCCAAGCTGGCAAGAGGACACTCTGGCTCAGTCTGCCAGCAAATATCCTGAGTTAACCAGAGCATGGCTGCTCCAAGCTCAGGCTGGACTGCAACCACCAGCAAGGAAAGAAAGAACAGGGGTAACAAGGCTCGCTGGGATTATGCCTGCTCTCAGACCCCCGTTTCTGTGAGGACTACAAAGCTGTTCTTATTGGAACCAGCATTTTTTCTCAACATATAAAAAAGGACAAGAAGCAGTTGGCACTGTGTTTGTCACCCATTAGCAACATTGCAGTGGGGACTCTAAACCTTTGTCTGCTATCAAGCTAGAAGTTCTTCACCAGCTAGAGACTGAGACATCGCTGATCTCTATTGTACCCAGACTCAGCAGACAACTTTAGATAAATGAATTAGTGTTTCAAAATAGATGCAGTACTTCACATTCTTGCATTTAGTCCATCCAGCTGAAGTCAGTGGAAGCTGAATTAGCTCATGCACTTTCAAAGGACTCATCGCTCATGTATTTGCTCCATGAAGTGTGTCTCCTTCTGCTCTATTGCATGAAGGCACAGCACAGTGAGGGCAGTACTCTGTAAAGAAGGCAGGTTCTAAACTTCCCATGCCCTGTTCTCACTACTATATATATCTGGGCTAGGATCTTGCCCATGCAAGTTACTACAATGTCACTGGTTGCAGCTGGTGTGCATATACGGATATATATGATATATCATATCATGCATATATATGATATATCGTATCATATCATCCATATATATGATATATGGATGGAAACAGAGACAGAGATACATAGAACCTCAGGATAAATGAGCAATTGTCTGCATGTAATTTTTAACTGAAATGTTAATGTAATCTCCTGTGCACCAGGCAACATATAAATCAAATTTTGTTCAAATTTGCTGTTGCTGGAAACACACAGGGGAAAACAAAACAAAACAAAACACAAAAATCACACACTCATCAAAAAAACCCCAAACAAAAACAAAACCACCACAACAACACCAAAACCACCACTACAACAACAAAAACACCCACAGATAAGATCCTAAATCTTAACTCAGACGGTAAAATTCATAGGCCGTTCTCTTTAATTAACTTAAACATCACTAATTTAAACCTCTAAGCTCTCTTGAGTAATTTCGGTAACAGCACTTAAAAATAATGCTCCTGTGAAAAGCTCTGCTAATTCAGAAAATTATCAGAATTAGTGTTGCTCATTTTACAACGAAGAAAGAAGATTATTTCTGTTGTGGCACATGCAAGAAGTTTTAGTCTACTAGCAAAAAAGGTCAAAAATGAGATGATTAATACTGACTGAAACAAGCAGGATTTTTATCTTTAAATATTGAATAATAAGTCTTATAAGAGCCTGAAGGGGAAAAGAAAAAACAAAGTAAAAAGTATATGTACTCTCAGTGGGAGGGGAAACTATCCTTCCTGATACTAATGGAGAACTAGTTAAGTAACAACCACTTTCACATTTTATATTTGCTATAAATACTTCTCTAATTTTTAATAAATTGATGTCACAATGGCCAGAATTCTCTTCCCATCATGACAAGCAGCTGCTGGTCAACTTGCATTTTTAGTTTTTTCCTCAAATTTCTCACAGATCATCTTCCAGCCTACTCTGATTTAATCCTACACCCTGTAAATGCCTCTGGCTTTGGTTCAGTAAATAGAAAAGTTTTTTATTAAACATGCTGGATTTCTTTATTTCCTATCAAATGCCATTGCATGGCAGTGAGCCGCCACAAGAGTACAGTTTCTTCAAGAGCAATGCCACGCAAAAGGGAGCTAAAGCATTAGAAATTCTTCCTGCAGTGACTAATGAGGTATTGAAAGCATGTCTTTCAACAGAAGTCTGTACTCTTCTACCTTTACAGTTCAGCATATTCAGTGCAACTGAGTTGGTGATGTTTTGGATTCTCTTATCAAGGGTCTGTTGTTCTTCCCAGAGAGTAACTTGATTTCGTTGGTGCACTGGGGAGAGCCATTCATTCAAGGAGCCAACCTGTAGGCATATATGATTAGATGACTGACTATCTTGGTATTTTTTTACGAGATAAAATATATAGATCTACATCTGTAGGAAGGGTTGGTCTGTAAATGAACTTAATAAATGCAATCAGCTAGTTACATAACATTTCAGTTGCATACACTCAAAACACTAAGTATGCTACCAAAATATGCCTTAGCTAGATTCACAGTAAAAAGTTAAATTTGTTGTTTCACAAGTTAGTTTGCTATGAAACAATAATCTATTTAAAAATAGCTCGTGCAGCATTGTAGCTACCTGTTGCCCACTATGACCATGCAAACTCGAACAAGCACAGGTAGGGTCCTGCCTTCTTGGATGATGCTCATTTTTGTCCCCGGTCTTTTGGGGGCTGGTAAAATGGGGCTATTAATCAGTTTCACTTAAGGCTTTTATCACTACCACAACCATTATTAGACCTGTTGATTTATTCTCAGTTTCTCTTCATGGAGTCTTGGTATTGATTAGCAACCTTGAAAGAGCCTGGAATACAGAGTGGAGCAAGTGTCACAGACAGAAAGAAGGTATGTAGGGTTCTGGATGGAAGAGCAAGGTGGCTAATTTTAGACATCTCTGTCATTAAATGTGTAGATATTATATGCAGGCTACCTGTCTGGCACTTCTTCTATAACTTAAAAATGAAAAGAAAATTCTGACCTTTATTTGTTTCTGTAGAAATTGGCAAGAGCTCATAAAGGCACATATTGCAGTTATCATTTCACTTTTTTTTCATTTACTTCTAGAACTGATTTTTGTTTTCTTTTTCTTTCTGTTATCAACTAGGAAAGTAGATGCTATAGGGGAAGCAAAATAAACAGAGAGAACTCCCATCTTTTTGGCATTTAGACAATTCAGAATACATTTCTATTAGTTTGTGGTTTAGATGTGTTAGGTTTAAAGTGTTTCTTAGAGGAAAAAAGTAAATACCTTTCCAAAGCACTTCCTTGAAAATTGAATGGCAGTACAAGATTTCTACATTAAGCATAACTCAAGTATGAGAAATAAAATGTAATATAAAAAGATTTCTCTTTTAAGTATTTTTATATTTAGATCTTGCCAGGAACTTCAGTACAATTAAAAAAATTCTGAAACTAGATTCTCAGTTGACTTAGATTGACATTGATCTATTGCCCTTTATTTAAAGAAAAAACAGCTGAGATTCTGGAAAGATGAATAGTATATCCTTGCCTTGCTGTACGAATATACAGGACTAAGCAAACACAGAGTATGTTTAGATGTTAATTTTTGGAAATGTTATCTAGAACCTAGCCTTTCCTGGTTTGCATCCAATTAATTCCAAGGCTGAATGCTGAAATCCTTCCTTAGGCAAAATTCTCTTTAACATTTTCACTAAGTTCTGAGATAGTATTTAAGAATTTGAATCCAGATTTGCAATGGCATTTAGATACTTAAAGATGTGATAGGGATCAAATAGGATTTGCAAAAAAAAAAAAAAAAAAAGCCTATGCAGGATCTGGAACTACTTGTGTTTGAGAAGTAATGGGTATTAGACATCAAACAGACTTGGTGTTTTAGAAATCCCTTTGTGCACTTCCATGCAACTTTAGGTGCTTAATGGTCTTCAGAGTTTTCACTGTTGACCTTCCATCTGAAAGTACTTTAAAATCTACCTCTTAGATTAAGAGAGACGAAAGAGCAATTTGCAATTTTTTATTAACAGATAAAAGAAATTAATATATAACTTTTTTTTTTTTTTTTTTTTTTTTAAATAGATGTGCCAACCTGTAAATATCTGCTATGTAAGTTCTGGATGTTCACGTTTTAAACTACTCTCTAAGCATATCTCATGAGCTATGAGGCCAGGAGGGTGTAATATATAACTAACAGAGAATAGATTACCTACCTTTACAAGACTGTTTATAAGAACACATCTGATTTGTCTTGGCGTTTGAAATAGATTTATAGCACTTGAGCTCCTTTTTTCATTGCTAGCTGAGTACAACTATGTGAACTACTACATTTTTCTCTTGCTGAAATCCAGAGAAATGAAATTGCTGCCTTGAGCCATGTTCTGAACTACTAACCACTGTCACTTGAACCAAGCAAAGCTTTAAAACTTAGACTGCAAGACTTCTCCAGAAGCTGCATTATATCCCTCCAAGCCTCAGAGTCAGCTGCTGATGGGAACAGGCTTTTTTCAGGTTGCTCCACAAGGTATCTACCTTTCAAGTCAATCACTGTTGAGTTCATTGTGCGTTGATCTTACCTGAGTACGACAGTAAGTCCCCAATAAGTATTTACAAGAAAAGCTAGTGTTCCTGAAATGTTAGTGTGCCATGACCACGCAAGTGAAACAGCCCTGAGCATAAAGACCTGACAGAAGAATCTTGCTGTGTCTCTGTGCAATGAGATAAACAAATCTTTGCCTTTCAGCTTTTTCAATCAAACGAATAAAACCAAGAGAGATTTCTTTTGTTCTGTAATTGCATGTGTGTCAGTGCCGTGCCTTTCCCAGTTCATTTGTTTTGATTTATATTTTCAGAAAGCGTATGGTTGTGCTGCATGAGAAATGTCTCTGTTGAATTGAATTCTATGACTGCAGTAACTCTAGATGAGCTCAGTGCCTTAATCTGATAATGATTTCTTGTTTTTGTAAAACCACTGTGTACAGTGGCTGCATTACTTACAGTAATTAATTTTGGTCTTATCCTGCAAGTTCTGCACTGGGAGAGAATTGCCAGAAAAGAATTTTTCTTGCATGTAATAAACCAAAATAATACACTACAGGCAAGTTTCTATTTAAAGATTGTACCACAGGTCAAACTCTGCTTTAGTTTATAACTTTGGATAAAGCATCAAGAAGTTCAAAAGGAACAGGAAAATTTCGTAAAGCTTCAGCAAGACTCCTGTAAGCAGTAGCAATAATGTGCCCAAATATGACTGAATATCCAAGGTGGCTCAAAGATCACTGTTTTTATTTGCAGATCTCTCTGGTGGAGGTGAAGGAAGGACATCCATGGAGGATGTAAGGAAAGCAGAGTACAAGGATTAAAGGACCCAAGGTGGTCTGAGTTGCTTTGGCTGGGAATCTGGCAAAGCTGGGCTCTGGGAAAGTACACTATAACTGCAGTGTTAATACCAAATGCCATAAACAAATGGCCAGCAAACAGTACTTGTGTAGCAGAACCAGGGAAAAAAGCCTAAACCCATGTGTGGCCAGATCATAACTACACGTGTCAGCAGCACTGTGCCTTTTGTAGCAGGGGACTTGTCACCACCTGAAATGAGAAGCCTTCTCCAAAGTAACTAAACTGTGATGAAGGCCTTCAGAATTAGGGCAATTGTAGGCAATGTGTTAGAAGCAAAATATCTTCCAAAAAAAGCATGTTATACATGAGTTTTTCCTATGCATTTCAAGAAGCAGGAGATGCAAAAGAGCCAGCAGATTAGACAGTCTGCTTCCCTCTGGTGACAGGGACTGCTCTTCACCCAGCCTTTCCCAGTGTTTGTCCTGGGCAGTCTGCCTTATTTTAAACACATCAGGCAATGACATACTTAGCCTTTCCCTTGCAGGACTCCATTCCTAAACTTCTGGTCCTCTATAAAAGGAAACTTCTTAATATACATGCCAAACTAATGCAGCATGTGATTTTGGGACTATGCCATTTTGTTTCTCAAATTGACAAGAAAAAGAATTAAATTTAAAATAAAGAAAGAAGGAAAAGCTTTTAGTTTGAAGGCAAGATTTCACATAAGGGAAAAATCATTTTACAGCCCAGTACAACAAAGATATCTGCTGCGCAGCCTGGAGTACTGAGTTAGAATTGGAAGCACTGCCTTCCCATGCCTTTGAATTTTTGAAAGTGATAATAACAAAGTGACCCAGTTTATACATTTAGCTTTACCATCCTCATGTTGCTGAAGGTAAAGAAATCACAACTTTGGTAGCAGGAGGTTGGAGGCACAGCCCATTCTGTCAGGCAAACTACATCGGGAGATTTTTGGCTTAGCTGATGAGATCTTATATTCATCTTAATGATCTTCCTCAGGCTGGCTGTGTGGGTGGTGGATGAGGGTCTCCTGAATGGGGGGAAGAGAAAATGAGGCACAAAGGGAGCCCCTGAGAGGAGACTGGGAGGCCACAATCCAGACATGATGAAAAGGAGGAATAAATAATGTGTAAAACCGTTGTTGTGGAGAAGAGTGGCTGATCCTCACCCAGCAGGGAACAGCCTGGCATCAGGATGTGCTGCTGCAGTAAGTGCTGAAATTGGGGACTGAGAGGCATGGCACACCAGTTTTGTAGGGCAAGAAGGGGCAGCAAGGTCCTGCCAGATGTGCTTTGCATGAAAACACTTGTTTCCCAGCAGTTCACTTCTGGGTTTATGCAGCTCACTCTGTAAAATCTGCACAGTCACCCATGGTCACATTAGCCAGGGAACCATGTGCTGTGTACAGAAACTCTCTCAGTGCACGCACACAGCAGGGCAAGCCAGGCAGTCTTGCCATTTTCCATACAGCTACTGTTACAGGCTCCCAAAGCACGTGAGTTATTTACTCCTTATTGGCTACCCAGACCCAGGCATGGTGCTTTCCAAATAACATGAAGACACAAATCTCTCCCCACAGAACATGATCCAAAATAGGAAAGATCTTCTTGGAACATTGGTGAAGGACACCAGATACAAGCAAAGGGCTCAAGGCAATTAGCAGTGATCACCCTCTTAAAATACTTCTGCTACTGTTGGCATGACACAGCAACTTTCCATTCTCCCATTGCTTTCATATCACATTACCATTCAGTTCAGCTATTCCCCCTTTCCATCTGCTGGAAATCCCGACTACAGTTTTCCAAACAGCTCTGACAATGTTTTTATTTCTCATCCGGCTAAACACAAAAATCCTTCAGTAATAATGCGTCTTTTCTGGGAAAGCTCATGTAAAATATCAGATGGATGAGAACTTCAGAACTCCTGTACACAGCGGTCACCTTAACTGTTTATGTGGCAATGGACTATCTAAAGGACAGAAGAGATTTCTTATTTGATTTTTCTATATCTCTTTCTTAGGAATAAGCCTTTGAATAAGTGGAAAGCCTCTTCTTTCTACCCATCAGGCGTTGGCCATGCACGGCCATGAGCAGGTGCCATCTCACACTGGCCCTGATGAGTGAACCTGTCTGTGGCTAATGTGTTGGGCAGTGCTCAGCATATTCACAAGGCATTGCCTCTTGACAAAAAGCTAATGGGCCACACTGTCTGAAATATGACCATTTTCTCAATAGTGGTAGAAAAAATGTGCTGCAAAATATCTTCATAAACAGACTGACCTATTCTCCTGGGCAAGATGCTGAGAAAGTGGGTTAAACACTTTGGCTTGTCAGATGTGTTAATAGATGATCTGTATTCTCAGTGCTGATCCCAAGAAGAATATGCAGAGCAAATATCACTTTTACAGCCACTAATTGAACATGACTACTGCCAACAGCACTTTTCCACCTCCTCTGCCTGCCCTCAAAGACTATGTCCCATTTGTTTATTGGAAATAATCATGCTTCCTCAAAGATTCACAGGAGACTGCTAACAGGGCCTTGTATGTGGAGCTGTTATTCTGAATTTGCCTCTCACACTTGCCTGATCCATCCAATTTGAATCATCATGTTCATGCAGCATTTTTGCCAGCAGTGGAGGGAGTGCAAATCATGCCTAAATTTGCATTTGGTTATGCCACCCCTTCAAGTCATCAAAGCAACATCAGGGAGGGTTACATTCAAACTAGGTGACCCTAGGTAACTTTTAGCTTTGCACGTGCTTTCAAAGCAACAAACAGCCCTGGGTAAACAGTTGAACAAGTAGTGTTCACAAGGAGATGTACTGAAGCAAGGAGACAGCGTGGAAAAATAGCATTGCTTGGAGTGAAGCATTGGGAAAACATCCCTTCACAAGGCCTGGTAACATGAGGTGAGGATCTTTGAACATTGTGTTATGAATTCCACATGTTTTTGTACCTGCCCAGGTTCGAGATCATGAGTCAAGACACCACTCAGCTCTCAGCACTTCAGTGTCAGCCATCGGAACCACAGAAGTTAGTCCTTACAGAAGCTAGGCTCACATTTAAAAGTCTAGTTTAAGTGCATCGCTAGAAATGAAACATAAAATTTTCTTCTAACTGCAGATCGCTATTTTCTAGCTCGCTGGAAACTGGCCGACAATTATTCCTGTGAGGGTTTTGTATTGCAAGTAGCTCCAGAAACACCACACAATTCAGCAAGATGGCTGCCACCAGCAATAGGCCTGTAATGCCAACTGCAATTAAACCCTTGAAAAATAGCAAGCAGTATCTCACAGTTTATGAATAACAATGAGTATGTTATTGCTAATGGACCTTTGAGCTCAGCATAAACCTCAGGTAATTTTTCATTATCCTGCAATCGTCTGTACCTTGAAATCAATCACAGTTCTGCCATGGATTTCTAAAAAGGCAGGTTAGTATATCTCAAGACATGCAAAAACCCACCTGCTCTGAATACACAACAAGGAAAGCACAGCTCATGCTGTAGCACCAGCGCTAGCATAAAGCAACAACACAACGTGTATCAGCCCAGCTAAAATATACCCGTTGTTGCATGATTGATAACAAAACATTCTCAGTGGTATAGTTGGAAGAAATTAATTGCAGAAGGTAAGACACAGATTCAAAGAAGCTGTTTTTTCTATTAAAAAACTTAAAAAGGCTATAATTCTTCTCATCTTAAGAAAGAAAGAAAAAAAAATAGCTGGAAAGGGCATCCAAAGTTTCCCTTATACACAAGCAAAGTCAGCCATGGCTTTGCACATCTTCAGACCATATGAAGCAGCCAGAGAGAAGTGGTAGTAGCACACGGCCAGATCCTTTTTACCAACTGGTAGCTGAGACTCACTAAACAGGTCAAGATCCATGTTACTTTTATGCAGAATTAATAGGGTTTTTATATATATACACATAGAGGGACTAACTCAATATACATATTCTTCCCAGTACGTTTTGAAGAGGGTGTTTTTCTGTGAATGCCTGTACTCAGAGGGATGACTTCAGGCCTTGCTAAGGCTATGCTGTAGCATCAGGGGCTCAAGAGCTGTGTGGTGAGACCAGGGCACCCAGACAGATGGTTTAGCATCTTCTGCCCATCTTCTAGAGGATTCCCACAAGCACACCTACAGTGTCCTGGAAGAGACACCACAGGGCTGCTGCAAGCAAGGGGTGTGATATCCTGGCACCAGTGGATGAAATCCTGACTCCCATTCCTTAATTTCCCTGTAGCCAGAGTTTTTATGGTTGACTTTGCTAGACCACAGAAAGGATCAAAACCCACCTGTCTCTGAAACAGCCACCAAAGGCAGTTCAGCATACACAGGTAAAAACAACAGCATGATGTAACCCCCTCAGTCCACTATTTGGCTTTCAGCTTGTAACTACAGCTGGCACCCTCCCAGGCTGTGTGCACACAGTCCTCAAGCCTCCAGCCCCAGCTCAGAGGTGACCATAGAGCTGACCTCCTTCTGTGACTGCCTCTTGGCTGCCACCTCCACCTCACTCACACAGCTGCTTCTGCTTACAGGCCTCAGAGAACGGTTCCTTCCCTTCCTTCTGCTCAGAGGATTAGCAAATCAAGCTGGATACTCATCCAGGAGGCAACGTGGTGCTCCATAAATAGCCGATAGTACATGACAGTCTGCTGTGCTGTGTCCCAGCTGTGTGCTCAGTGACCTCAGGTCTGAAAAAACACAGAAGGCTTTGAACTCAGTGCCCCTGGTATCTGACTTGGATCCGTGTAAATTAATGTTTAACAACTACTCAAAAAAACCCACCTGAACCATACAAAATGTTTTAGCTCTATGTTTCTGGAAAAGGGAGTTTTTAACACTCACATTTGTACCTTTTATTGCAAAGCCGCAGTTCACCACTTCAAGTCAAAGTTATGGGCAGAGATGTGCTATGTAGGACCACAAAACATGGATATTTTGGGATTCAGTTTGCATTTCAGCAAATGTAGTGCATAACAGGTAATATTGCTGGTCTTTCTTTCCACTCACAGCATCTTTTACTCCAGCAGCAGCGATACTGGGGTGGTTTGACTGAAATTAGGTTAATTTCCTTTATACAGTTAGAATTTATTTATTTATTTATTTAGCTAGCTAGCTAGCTAGCTAGCTAGCATGGTCTTTGTTTTGGATTTAGTATAAGAATAATGAGATAACACTGCTTTTCTCTGGGATATAGTTACTGTTTTTCTTTCAGTGGCCAGCTCTGTTTCTGAGTTAGTATGAAGAGAATGTAAGAATGAACTTACTGATATCTTGGTGGTTGTCAGGGAGACCAAATACTTTTGGCCTTCCAGCTACAGGTACAAATTGGTAGCAGGGTGTCACAGACAGGACAGCACCTTGACTGACATAACATCCAGATGGATCAATGAAATATTCCATTCCATTAGCATCATACTCAGTATATAATTGAAGCTGGCTTTTCTGGCTCAGTAGTTCTGTTGGTTCAGTTCTGTTCAGTTCCATGTGGGTTTTCTGGATCTTTAGTTTGGTTCAGGAGTTCCACTGTGTTGGGACTTCAGTCTTTTGCTGTTCTGCCATTTCACAGTTGGCCTTTTGGCTCCTCTGCCTTTTGCCTCTTTGTTCTCTCTCTGGGATCAGCTGTTTGGGACCAGGGTGTTCTCCTTTCCAGGACTGGCTATTTGGCGTGAACAGAGTTTGTGAGAAATTGCATTGAGTACCACTTATTTTATATATAGTAGTAGAAGTATATAATTATTATTTTGTTGTTTTATTAAACCATTTTTATCTCAACCCATGGGTTCCTCCCTGGCCTTTTGATTCTCTGCCCTGCTTTGGGGGCTGGGGGTAGAGTGAGCGAGCAGCTATCAAGGTTCTTAGTTGTTAGCTGGGGTTAAACCATGACAAATATATACTTCAGGCTGCTGGCTAGCTGTAATAAGTCGGATCCATATCTCAGGAATGAGGTGGTCTCTGAAAGGTTGCTCTTTCTGAGACTGCCTCTGGACCTAGTAAGTATTAGAGCTAGTAGAACTGAAATACAGAAGGCATTTATGGTACTAAAAGGCTGTTAGATTGATGGCTTCAGAGAAATGGTTTAACAGAGAGGAAAGTTAAACAGTCATTGTCCAGCTTTATTCAAGGATGGAAGCTCTGGTACCAGTTCTCTAAGGAGTTAACATCCCTCAGGTCCTCAGATCCTTCTCCTGCTGCTTGCAGGGACCCATTAGAGACCACAGCATGGATGAGAGGTACGAACCCTGCCCCGGGTCTCCAGCTGGAGGAGGAAGGAAAAGCCACGGAGCAGTGTGAGAGAGCAGGGGATGACAGGGATTTTTTTGCAGTTGAATTACTAGGGTTTTGAGGTACAGTCAAACCCTGATGGTGGTGATGGTGTCTTTAGCCTAATTCAAAATTACTCCAGTCTGTTACAGGCTGGACTGAGGCCACTAACTTGTTTCGTATGACCAACATATTGTGGACATCACATCTGGTTACATGAGTACCATGGTGGCCAGCAGCAACTTAAACATAAAAGATTCAGTGACATTTTGTTTTCTGAGTTCCTGGAAAGATGAAATGAAACTTGGAAGCACACATCTGAATGAAAGAAACCCAAGTGGTATTTATGGATTCTTTTGCTAGGCGAATGCCATTACTAAAACAGACTCTCAAATACGTGTAATGCTCTTAGGGCCCTCCATATTCCCCCGAGACTGTCTATTCATCGGTGTATGCCTGTGAGTGCTTACCTTGTTAAAACCACCCCAGCAGCGTGTCATTGAGTTATGGAAAATGTAAGTCTATGGGAAGCATTCAGACCTGACTAATTATCTATATCTAACTGCAGGATCATGAGCTCAGAAACAGAAAGCAACTCTCACATCAACATAAGTAGCCTACAGCATTATTTTCATCAGTAGTTTCATCATGTAGCATGAGGTTTTTTTGATTTTTTCATCCCAAACATGGTTACTGTAGCACTATAAAGTAACCTAGTTGCTCTCCTCCACATTTCTGCACAGAATTCATGAATGAGTGAGAGAGCACGGATGAGAAAGGCAAGCTCTTTGGCAGTGCTCTTGTTAAGCTCCTGGCAAACTGCCTTGCTCAGGATAAGAAATAGCAGCTGAAAACAACGAAACACCAAGTGTCTATCATGATGCCTCAGAACTGTAGTGTTGTTGCTAGGGTTCCTGCTTGCAAAGTGTCATAGCCGAATAAAGCAAGTCAAGAAAATTGCATTTATAACGAGATTCCCCTTGCTGTTCTGTAATCAGCGCCACATCTGGTCCTGTGCCACTGTAGGACCTTTCTCATTGTCTGATCTTGCCTTCCTGCACAATGGCCCATCTGCACAGAAATGACAAGAAACTCAGTTTCAGCCTGGCCTTCAGCCTGGTGGGTAATATTCACAGCTTAAAAACATAGGAGGAGCTGTTGAGTGGAAGCCTGCAGGCCAAGGAGAGCCAACACTTCCCCTGCAAGCCCTGCAGATTACTGCTGTCTCTTCCCCTTCCATCAGACAACAGCTCTCTGGTATAGACTCAGTACCGAAAGGATGCATTGAAGGGTGGATGTATTTAATGTGAAGCCCTGATTTAGATGACCGTTAAGATGTACACCTGTCTTGCTCTTTCTTTTTGGTTGACCACGCACCTCCTTCTGCACTCCCTGGTAACACTGAATATTTTCTGTGGAGGTGCCTGGTCTTATTACACCATCCACGAAAAAGACAGGCACGTATTTCTATGATAATATACTAATTTAATGAGTTAAGACTAAGTATCTAACCTAGAAGGCCCCAGATGCCACACATCTGCCCTATTACAGCCCTACTGGTACAAACTTGTTTATGACTTAGGTTGGCTGCCTTATGAATCAGGCAGAGTTCAGGACCAAGACAAAGTACCAACCAAGAAGAGCCTTTGAAAGACCCTATTAGCCAGGAACAGGGCAATTCCTCTTCTGCTCCCTCCTGGGAGTAGACTCATTAGCTAGCCTATATCATCATTGTGGTGTAATCTCAGTAGTCCAGACAGTAACAAGTATTTTGAAGAGCGAGGTAGAGGGTGGTGCTTCAGTTTGATTCATTTCTGCTCTTCCCATTTTGAGAGCAAAGATGTGTTCTCTTTGCTCCTGCGCTGCTGCTCAGGAAGACTAAGATTAGGTTGTTTGTCCATGTTACAGCCTAGGCCTTAACTCTACTTTCCTAGCCAGCCATGCCTGAGCATTGCTAAGAAAATGACCCTGTCCATGACATTAAGAAAGGAATTGTTTGTCTCCATTCTGTCACCGAAATGAAAACATTAATATCTACTTACTTAAAAACTATGAAATAGATAATCTTTGCACAGTGCTTACCTACCAAGAAGAGCTAGGAAGTGGTTTAAAAAAACGCTAAATTGGAAAATTGCATGAAAATTAACTCCTGTGAAAACAATAAGCCTTTTATGCTTGTACAATGACTTTTTATTCTTCAGCAGTGCTGCTGTTGTTGAGCTTTTCCATTTCCTTCATAAATGCCAGCTGTCTGATGAGAAGGCTATTTACTATGAGTGCTGGTGATACATAATATCTATCTTTATCTCAGAAAGGTCCTGGGGGGGCAAGGAGAGGCAGTTGTATGCCCTCTGATAATAACAAAGCCCAAAGTGAGGAGTATAATTACACATGTATTTTTGTCATCCTTTTGCCTGAGGGCATAGACAATACCTTGGATCTAACTCTCTTGTTTTTGTGTCAAAGAGAAACAGATGATGCTAGTCAAGTACTTTCTTTGGTGCCCTCTTCTTTATTTACAAAGACTGCACAGGGAGTGCTATTTCCATGAAAGCAGCAGAAGCAAAACAGAATCAATCACCATGTTCAGACATTCCTAAGCCTGCCCTCCCAAAGAGGTTAGTGTGAAATATCACTGCTTCCATTTCCTCTGATGGAGATTCTCGCAGTTTTGTTTTCCTCCTCTGTTCTGTTTTTCTCCTCACACAGCCATTCTGGAGAGCAAATTCCCAAAACTTTGCCATCTGCCTCAGGGGACTCGCAGTTCCATTGCTGCCATGATGCCTGGTGAGCAGTAATTTCCAAGGACATCTTATCATGATATAAAGGTCTACCTATCTGCTCCATCTGATTAGCTCAAAACTCCAGGATATGGTACAGCTGTTCCCTATAGACAGGTACGTAAATGTAACCAAAGAGCTGTTCACAGCAACCATAATAAGCTTTCAGCATAAAAAGAGAACTCCATGAAAGAAGAACAAGGCTACGAGTTTCAAAGTACCAAGTTTACAGCTGGAACAAGAGTCAGATGTCATCTGTTGTGCTCTGAGACTTTGTGATCATGCTTTATTTTATCTCACAGCAGATGCAGTTGTCCTTTGATTCTGACAGGCTATTGCACTATTTTCCCATGAATTCTATTTGAATTTATATAAAGGGTTTCATTAGATCAGATTTCTTATATATGTCAAACTGTTCCTTGGTCCTGCTGTTATTTATGTATTTCTTCCCTACATTTTTTAAAATACCTGACAAGAGGACTCCAGGTACTGTTAACTCTCCCTTAAGATGCTTTTTTTCACAGAAATGCTAGTTCCCATCAGATCAAACAACCCAACAGCGAAATCAGCCTTGCACATGTTCCGTATTTCAACCCTGTCCAGTGCTGCTCTCCTCATGAACTATGCCCTGTGCTCATCTCCTGAGGATGAGGACAGTTTCTGTAAGACCTGCAAGAAAACAGCACCAGACACCCATGCTTTTGCATTTCAAAACAGCTGGTTACAGCTGTTGCAATGGCGAGGACAGCAGGAGAATATAAAAGGGTGCAGTTGTAATATGTAATTTCCTTTGGCACCCCACTCTCTCTTGCTATTCTTTTCAAAGGTAGGGCATATAACACAACACATCCACTTTGTACAATGCTGGCAAGAAATCTCTGTATTTGACAGTCATTACTGGTCACCAGTTCTGATCCAGCTACTGGCAGAAATTTTTCTGGACAGAACAGAGTGGTCCTATATTAATAAGGGATTTTTCTAATTAAATTCAACTACCAAAAGTACAGTCACTACCAGTGATAGGAAGCCACACTTCCCACTGCTCCCTGGCCATTCTACTCCATGACAGCTGCCAGAAATACTAGTGAAAGCAGGGAATTAAGGAGTCATATATAGTGCTTATAGCCACACACTCTCCACAGGAGACAAACCAGGCCAGGAGACTTGTCAGAGACAGGAGATGGGACAGCCTTTTGCTGCTTTAAGTCCAGAGAAACTGATGGATCAGGGTGCAAATTATAACACCTTCGGGCTGGAAATCAAACCAGCCCTCAACAGTCTCTGCATATAAATACCTTCTTAGCATTAGCTATGGCATGAGTAAGATCAACACATATAGAGTAGAGAGCCTCTCGGCTGGGTCAAAGTCCTGCCTGCCACATCTGGTGTTTCATTGGAGAAACAACTCTAATCCACTAACTCCGAACTCACCACGTGTAAGGGTTGCCATGGGGACATGCTGAAATTGTGCCATTTTAACACTTCTCTTCCAGATTCCTCAATAAAGTGACTATGTAGGCTTCTAGGCAATAAATATGCATATAAAAATGTGACTATACAAACCAACTCATCAAGCAACCTCAAAGCTGAAATATACTCCCATCCTTGCAGACTTGAATATTAGCTGTGGGAGCATTTGCTGTCCCCAGACTCCTCTCTTCCATGAATGCAAAAAGGAAAAATATTTGGCTGAATGGCTCATAAACACAGCTCTCTTTCACAGTGGTCCAAGACAGGGAAGGAGTGAGCTATGAAATGTTTAGGAGAAGATTCTGAAGATTATCTGTAAAGATGTACCTGTGCTTTACTTATGTCACCTTTTCAGAAGACTCCAATTCTTTAGTCTATAGTAAAATGACAGAACTGATGTAAAGAGCAGTAATCTAAACATCCCGCTGAAATGGGTGAGAGGAAGGAAAGACAAGTGTGAGAGCTTACCCAGAAGTACTTGTGGTTTCTCAGTGGTCAGGCTTTGTCTGGGAAAGCATTTACCAAAAGGGAAGGGGAAAGGGAAGGGGAAAGGGAAGGGGAAAGGGAAGGGGAAAGGGAAGGGGAAAGGGAAGGGGAAAGGTATACTATACAACAGGGAGAAGGGAGAGAAAGATGGCAAAGAGGCAAGGAAAAGGGACAAGAGTGCTGCAATTGACGTTGTCTGATGCAGTGTATGATCCATATCCATATCCATATCCTGTGATAGGAATAGGACAATCCATTAACTGGCTCTCTGACAGGGCCTATATCAGTGCTAAATCTGAGTCTGCCAGGACTTCACGTCCACAGAACTAGTGGAAAATTAATACCACTGGAGTCAGTGAAATTTCTCCAGGGATACTGTAAGGCAAAATGGTCCCTGATGAGGATGTCCTGGCTAAGTGGAAAAAGGTCTGTGTTGGTCCTCAAGCCCAGAAGCTGAGGCTATGTTCACACAACAGGCTGCACTGTTGCGCACAGCTAGCACACGCTCAAATTTTCATGGCAGCTTTCAGTGCCCTGCAGGTGCCCTCCAGTGCAAAGTCTTGAACTTTCCATCTTGTCCTAGCCTTGAAGCATGGGTAGCAGCATCCTAAGAACATCTCTAAAGGGAAGCCTTATGCATGTCCCACTTCTCACCACTATCCAGTGCTCTCCGACCCATGGCCACTTTGGAGAGACCCACTCTGAGTTACATATTGGGGCAATTCTGCTGGTGGGAGAAGCCAGTGCAAACCTGACTTTAATTCTAGGGATCAAGGTAGGGTGACTTTAGGAAATTTTTTCTGACTGTCCTTCTTCCCAAGGGGTTGTTCTGAAAAAACCTACAAGCCAGAAAGAAGCAGGGTGTATAACTATGCTATTTCATGCATCCTGCTTATCAGCACTCTGATAGTGTAATCTTGTAGATCCACTTCAATTTTTAATACATAGATATTTTTAAACAGGTATTTAAGTTGTTAAGGTGAGCCTTAGTCATATGAATGAATAAATATTTGACAGGTTTTTGATAGCTGAATGGGATTAGAATACAAAATATTCTTGAAAAGTTGGAGAAGCTTCCTGGAAAAAATCAAGATGGTTCTCAGCAGGGATGAGTGCAGCGTATGACACTCAGACAGGCACAGTCAACTAGGCAAATTAGTATATACCAAGCTAGAAGGCAAGTTCCAGAATAGCATCAAATATTTACAATGGATGATAGCGCTTACATGAGTCAACGCTATTGGGAAGGGAAAACATCACCTTAGATTACAAAAAGAGGAGTAAAACCTGAAGGACACTCTACAGGTAAGACCTCAACTGGAGTAGTATATCCAGTTTGGGGCAAAACACTTCAAGAATGATCTGGAGCAGATGCAGAGTACGAAAAAGAACACCAGAATATCAGAAGTCTAAGAAACATAACCAGTGAATAATGATTGTACTAATCTATGCTTATCCCAAAGGACGCCTTATAATATGTACAAAGCAATTGCAAAGGGGAATGGAACACTTGTTGTTGCCTGTTTAGATAAGACATAACAGGCCTAAATTGCAACAAAGAAGATTCAGAGGCAAAATTATGAACTATTTCATGTCACTAAGGATAATGGGGCACAGAAATAGATATGATGGATCTACATGACTGGAGCCTTTGACTAGGAATTACAGAGTTTTTTGTAGGGTGGGATAGCAAGGAAAAACATGTAAATAGGTCTGATTTGCTTTTTAAGCCTAGATAATGCTCATCAGTATATTTTACTGGGCAGTAATTCTCTCTAAAAGGTTCTTCATTTTCTTTTTGTGTAGCACTATGATATAGAAAAATGAGGAAACCAGAGACTCAGGAGGTTTTCAGCTCAAGTGTAAGCCTGTGCCCATAGGTGTTATATGAAGACAAAAGAGGAGCAATTATTGCTAGCTGAGTCTTGCCACTCTCTTGGGGAACTGTGTAACAGTGCAATTACAGTAAGAAGTGAAATACCAGCATGACCTGAACAGACTCATTATCAATGAAATCTCAAAATGACAGCATCAATTAATAAAATGTGCCATGCAGTATGAAATTCTAGTATAAATTTAAGCTAGCTGGAGGGGAAAAACAGAAAGTAAATAGGGTTCTTTGATTCACTTTATCCAAGGAGCTGACATAATCTTTTGACATATGATAAAGTAAGGACTCTAGCATTTGAAATTTTGTTTTACTGTCTTGTGTGTGTGGTATGGCTTTTGAGACGCTGGTTTTTTTCAGGTAATAAAGTAATTCAACAAGTGAAATTACATTAAAGCAACTCGCTTGTCATTCAGAATCGAACCTCTGCATTCAACATTTACAACTAAGGTGTACAAGGAGGTATTGTGATATGGCAATTAGAAAACACACTGGCTAGGAATAAAAATACCAAAATTCACCCTTGAAAGTTAGGTCCAAAATGAACGAACTACCATTTTAATGAAGCGAGGGGCTTGTATTTGACTATCAAACATAATATTGAGTATTTAGTAACAAAGAAAGTCCAGATGTTACTAATAATACATATTTTTTTTCCATGAAATGTAGTACTACATAGGTAGAAATGTTAGAAGGCAGTACCGTGAAAAGATTCCTACTAGCTCCAGTGCCTAACAGCATCAAAGCATCAGTGAAACAGCACTAATTCATGCTAGATACAGCAGCTAGGATCAAGACTTCAGCATGCCAAACTGAGTTTCTGGTTTAGGGATCGTGAATCAAGGAACGACAGTACAAGCAGTCTCCGTAATGCCTCACTGAGCTTTCCAGGGTTTACAAGTCAGCTTGATCTAGTAGGGAAAATACATCATGGCTTTACCCACTAAAGTGAAAACAACAGTCTATGGTTCACTGCCCTTCCAGCTACCTTAACAAGGGAAATTTGTTACATCCATATGCCCTTTTAGTGTTTCCCAATAGTGTATCATGTTAGACCATGTAGGTGCCAAGTAACACATTTACTCAACAATAATTTGCTCAAGACCAAAGAGCTGTGCTGATGGCACAAGGGCTGAGCTGCTGTGAGCAGCATCACTGGATAGCAGCACCACACACAACTCCTGAACACAAGCCTGTGAAGAGTTGCACACCCTGGTTAAGCATCATTTGGACTGTGATACCTGTGGAACAGATATTCCTGTATTTCTCAGAGCAGTGCCAGCTCTCGCAACACATCACACCTTCATAGTCACCAAGCTGCTGTAAACTGATTCTTGTTTCCCCTTTTAAACATAAAATGCAATTTACTTCTCAGAGAAGGAGATTTGTGAAGAAGAAGAAAACAATTACAAAATTAACTACGGTCACAGAAAGCAAAATTGAAATTTGCAGTTCAGAGCTACCTAGTAGTGAATGGTACCAAGAGAAGGAAGAGCCTGAAGCAGTCTGAAAGGAGTCCAGAATCCAAATAAAATATTTCCAGGTAAGCTAGCCACATTTATCCTAATCATTCTTCAGTGAGCAGACCAAAACCTATAATTTGGGGACAGCATCCTACAACTATTATGTATGTGATCAGATAGATACTGTAGGGCTGGACTGAGATTCACTTTTCAATAAGTGCCATAAATAAAAAAGGCAAAACACCGTGGCTTTTCTTTAATAGAAAATGCTTTTAAACTTTTTTTCTCCACCTAGAGAAATAATTACATTGAAATTCAGACATGCAGAAGCTCCATTAGCAGCAGCAGCAATGCTGCCTTTTATAAGCCCTTTCTGAAAATATTTGTGTGTCCTAGATGCGTAAAACAAATTTCAATAGCAATCTGTACCACTGGGAATTGGCTGTCTAAAGACCTCCGAGGATTTGGGGTTTAAGGCCAGATATTTGAAGCCTCAAGGCTTAGGTCACTTTTTTAAAGGTGAAACTCCAACACCAATAATTAAAACCATTTTAAAAGTTCTACATTTCATTTCCTAAATCACTCCTGCCTCCTTAAAATGTTGCAGACCACTGATTATGAGGTTTCCACTGCAGGGAGGGCACCCTCAGCTCTCCTGGTGCTATGGGTAGCTGGCAAGTGCCCCGTCCCCTGGAGAGGAGGACACAGGGTTGGCCCCACCACATGCCAGAGCCCCAAGAAGGCGTGCTGCAGTTCTCCTGTCAATTGTAATACCAACATATCAGCTCCACACACACCTTACTAACACAGAAAACTCCTCTGCTTCTTCCCCAAACAGGTTATCAGGGCTGTATAGGGAGGAAATCACATGAGAAGGCACAGCCGCAGCAACCCAGATATTCTCATGGACAGTTTTTGCTCCTTTACCCTGTTGAACAGATGTACATGTCAATGGCAAATCCATGGTGCTGAGTAGGATGAAGTTAAGAAATGCACATGCTAGATGGTAGCACAGAGAGCCCTTCCTTACAGCATATCCTGACATAGGGAACAACCATACTGCAGCAGAGAGAGCAAACCTGGACCACTTTACTTGATGCTTATCAAAAATCCCATTGACAGAAATCTACAGTCTCTGTTGAAAATACAATTACATTTGAAGGATTAATATAAACGCAGGCTACCCTCACAGTAATGGAAAATTTATTTTATTCAGATTGTCCAGTTTTACAAGGAGGGCTTATTGGATTATCTAGTTTCACAGGATATGCCCCATTTAATTTTGTTATAAATACTATAAGAGCCAGTACCTAAAGTCCTGAGGCCAGGGGAATAGGAGTTTTCATTTGTTCATCTGGCTTTGATGAACACGGAGTAGTTCCATTTTCATATTGCAGTGGTAACACTTCAGCCAGCATTATAATCAGTAGAGCTGATTGGCAGGCATTTAAAATTAAGGATTATCTTGTGGTTGAGGGAAAGGAGCAGGACTCTGGAGACCTGATTTCTGTTCTTTGATCAGTCACACAAACTCTGCATGACACTGGGCAGGTCAATTATTTGTTCTGTGTCTTCGTTGTTCAGCAAAAATTGAGGGGAGGAATTTTTTGGTTTCTTTCATTTTAGTCTCTTTTCTCCACACAGATGGTTGGCTTTGCAAATCATTTTGTATTGATTGGTATAGTAAGGATCTGATTTCTGTTGTGCCCCTCAGTGTTTCCAAAGTACAAAACAACAAAAAAAATCCTTTTACATTTTCAGGATCTGTTTTTACATGAACAATGAACAGTGACCAAGTTCTCTTCTATTTAAATTTGGCTTAGGGATTTCATCACTGTTTTTCATTATTATAATTTTAATACATACTTGGCAATTGTTTTAAGCCTCAGAAAATACCTGAGAAAATCATTTTACAAACACAATCTGTGAAAGTGAACTGTACATATGCATAGGTGAGAGATTGTTTTTATGGATCAAAGTAACAGTAGTAGTTTTGCTGCAGCCAAAGGATGTTAGCAAAGCAAGTTTTCTTGAGAGTTAACATCTATAACTGGCACATCTATATGAACCAGACAGCACAGGCAGGGTGCCAAATACACAAGCCCTGTTCAAGTATACATAGGTACATGCTTTGCTTGGGTTGGGAATTCTGAAGTACGTACAAAAAGTTTAGAATCCAACCTTCTGCTCTTCTTCCCTCTTCTCCCTCCACAGAAAGTGTCAGCATCTGTGCTGAAATAGCAGTGAACAGGCAGATGCCAGCCCCCTTCAAACATTGCATCTGTGCACATAACATTAATATATGAATAGCTATTACAGTGGTCAGAAGAAGAGTTTGTTCTCATTTTCTCATCCCCACACCACAGCTGACAGCTCAGCACTTGAGCTCCAGTGATGGACTGTGACTGTGCCACAGTTTTCTTTCAACTTCGCTTATACAACAAACTGATTATTTGGACAGCTCAACATCAGAGAAGGATAATTTACTGCTGTGCTCCCTGCTGTACTGTAGTAGTCCTCATTTAGCTGCAGCTTATGCTTCTGAAAAGAAAACCTTTTCTTATTTTAATTTTCGGCATGCTTACAGGACAGAATCATTGTTGCAGTTATGATTTAATAAACACCAGTTTGGACTTGGGCCAGGTTAATAGACGCAACAGGCGTAACAGCAGGAGAGGCATAAGAACTTCTATTTTTCAGCCTGAGAAAAAAACTTTAATGCAGCAGGACATCAAACAGTGTGTTCACTTGTTCCTAGTTTGCTTGTAATGAAATAACCTGACTACAGATTTGCATCTGGATCACACAGGTGCCCAGGTTATCCTACTTGTCATCACACACCTGGATTCTGCTAGAAGGAGACACCACAGCCCATTTGCTGTTCTTTCCAACAGTATTTCAGAGGAGCAAGCCATCTACAGAGCATTTTACAAATACAAAAGAAAACAAGACATTATTAATTGATGTGAACCTGTGGCCACTATTCATGGTTAGATTTCAGCCTAATTTGACAATGACCTTTCGCCTAATGTTGTTAATTTTGCTTCCTGTAGTTTTTCATTAAAGGAAGATAATGAAGATACAAGCGCATTGGTGTAAATCATTAAAGACTGACTAGCAATGTGATAGCCAAAGGTAGAACTTTCATCTCATATGATTTTTTGTTTATATTTTGATGTACCCTTAAAAATCCACATTTTTGAAAGTGGAAGACTCAGAGGCCTGCAAAAATAAGGGAGTTTTCATAAGACATCATACCATGTTTCATGAGAAGCCCCTGTTGTATCGCCACTGGCAAAATTCAGAAAGAACAGTCTGTAAAAAGATCCCTGAATGAAGACAGCATGTGCTAACAGAACGGCACTGTGTGTCTGGAAATCCCATGCTGTCAACCAGGACTGAACTGCCCCAGCAGTGCTGGGCATAGACGAGATTTTTAGTCACCAGAAGACGATCTTCACTTCTAGCTTTTTACAACACCATTGCTGAAACAGGGGTGTAGGGTTCATTGCTTATTAAGAACTCATTTGTGTGCATCCTTTAATGCACTGCAATCTAGCCTGCTGTTCAAGCAAATGCATGTCACAGGAGTGCCTCATAAGCAATCTGTACACATATTAAATGGGAAAAAGTTTTGAAACTGAAGCAGTTTCATGCTGCATTACCACTGTCAGCTATGCTTTAAAGACCAGATCTTTCTTTGTCAGTGCCATAAAAAATGAGTTTTCTCACTTGGAAACAGCGCATTATTGGAGCCTCTGCTTCTTTTTCGTCTATTTTCTAGACTAGGGAGTTATTTTTCTGTGCTTCCCCAACAGCTTCTTCTTTACTGTTGTTCCTCAGTAAAGCAGCAAGGGATTTGGACTGGCTCGGCAATTTGACTAGAACAATTCTGTTGGTGCTGAAGTGGAAAGTTTCAGCTGTCCAACTAGTTTACTCACTGTATCTAACTGCTTCTAAAGGTAAAAAGTTAAAATGAAAAAAATAACCCCCAAAAAGATGAAACAGCAAAGCTGGTTAATGTAGTTACTGGCTTACTTAAAAAGAAAATCGTTATTACAGAATTCTGGTCACCTGTAGCAACTGAACAAGTGCCTCAGATACTGTGAGTCAAGTGGGCTAACCTGAGCATGCTGCAAGATATAAATGAATAAAACTTTAACAGTAACCTTAAGCTGTCCTTCTCCAACATGTGCAAGTTCCCCTTCCAAATGTATTTGTAAACACCTCATGTATGTAAGGCAATTTTACTGAACAATTGCAATTCTTAAATATTTACAGGAAAACAACAGATACAGAGATCATTGACACTTCTAGTTTTGCCAGTAACCTGAATATTGCCTTGAGATTTAGCAGACCCACAGTGGGTTAGAAGTAGCTGAAGATCTGTAAACTGGACATGAAGATACAGCTTTGTCCTTCGAGAATTGTGTTAAATTATGAAGATGAGTTAGTGTCCAAACAGTTACCATAAACCATTGAGAGTGTGGGCTGCAGAAGCATTTTGAGTGTCATAAGTACACCCACTGCAGCAAGCAGTAACACTGATAAGCCTGGTGCAAAATTTCTGCAGTTGTTGCCAATACCTAAGGCACTGATGGTAACTCTGGACCTTGCCTCCGCTACTGCTATGGCCCCTTATTGATTTTGTGGGTTTTGATTTCTGCATGGAAGGTCTTAAGTTTATGATACAATATTGGAGAGTGTTTTGTGGCTTCTGTTGCCTGCAGGGTCACCATCGGTTATGTGTCTTTTACATGGTTGTCAGTGAATAAGAAAGCAGACCCCCGACACAGCACGTATTTCCAGCCCTCTGTTCCTAGATACCCAGGGCAATGTCAATATTTTTAAAAATCCTCTCCACAGACGTTATGAACAGAAAGCAATAAACACCACAGATGTCTGTGATTTCTTAAATATTGTGCTGGCAAAATGCTAGACCTTCCTTGCTGATCTTCACACCCTACTTAGGCAATGCTTTTGCTGAAATCTGTGGCAGTGTTGACTGAATAAGGGCAGCAGGTTTTGATCCCATGATAATAATATAAAAACCTGAATTCCAAACAAGGTGTATGCCAAGAAAACTCACAGAAATACCTTGCACAAGGAGTTTATCCTCTTTTTTGTAAAGGTAGATCAACATGGCAGATACTTTCAGAGTCAGTGCTTCCAGTGCAACAAATATTCATTTTATACAATGGAGTGCAAAGCTGTGAATCATCTTGTATGTGAAGTGCAAAATCAAGGAAAAGTCATTAATGTTACATGTTGTAATCTCAACCTTCTATCAGTTCTATGCAGATTCACTACTGGGACTAACTCCCAGGTCAGTTTCATCTCTGATGCTCTAACATTTTCTGTAGTGTTTGTAGTTAAATTACACAACTCTATTATGGGTTTATTAACTATAATTTATTTATTTTTATCTGACTCTAAGTAAACAGCAGTTACAAGCCACACAAAGCAAGAAAGAAGGCATTTCTATAACTGATCAAAGCCCAATGCTCCATCTGCTCCATTGCCTTCTCACCTGTAACTAGTAGTTGCTGTGACAGGGAAAGGCACAAGAAACCCTGATTACTGATCAACTAGAGAAAGTTTATCTCAGTTTTGATGTGGGTTAGACAATATTTTGTAGGCTGCATGGGGTATTGGGCAGAAGTAAGGGACAGAGGCCATAATAAAGACAGGAAAATTTGCAGATCTAAAAAAACCACAAGGGCATCAGTCCATAGGGTAAAATGGGATTGTGGCCCAGGGCCATCAAAACAGGCATCAGAATAATTGGGTGGGCTCCAGGAAATGAGTGGACAGAGCGAAAGGAGAACCATGCGAATAAAGACTTGGTATGCACTGCTGTTAGTTGGTGCCAAACAGTGAGATCCAGACCTGAGCAGAGTAGCCCCCCAGGCAGCTGCTACCTCTGATGCAATTTCATTCCTGCAAGCTCATTTTTTCTCAGCCTCTGGAGAGGCTGGTCTGTAACCAAAAGCCTCATGAAATTTTCAATATGTTTTTTTCTGTCACTTCCCTTTTTCCTTTTTTCCTTTTTTTTTTTTTTCCCAAAATCTTGTAATTTTTCCCTGACATTTCCTGTAGGAAAATAGCATGCTGAGAAGTTATTTTTTCTTAAAAGGAAATTATCTTGCTGACATCCTTGTCATTTAAAGGAAGCCACCTGACCACAGGGTGTTCCTGCATGAGGACCCCACGTCAGGAGGCAGAGGAGTTCTCTGGTGTTCTCCTGCAGTGGCTTCAAATCCAGGCTGCTGGTCCCACACCATCTCCCCAGGAAAGTGCATAAGGCTACTGCATGCACACTCAAAGACAGAAGAAGACAAACTCTCTGAGGCTTCGCAGATGAGTAACACACTTCAAGATCTCATGGCTCTGACAGGGACAGCTGTTTCTAAAATCAGGATTATAATCCAAATGCAGTTTTCAGGATGAAATCTTGCTTTTCTGTGTATTGCAGCATTAAACTCTCCATCGAGCATTAGATGACGGCGCCAGTGTGTGTTTCTAAGACTGCTGAAATATTTGCAGGAGATGGGCTACACAGAGATATGGGAGATGCCAATTCAGGATCTGAGTTTTAGTCTTTAATTAGTAAGGAAAGACAAATAATATATTAATTTTTTCTTCCCTGTTCACGGCTGTGCACACATACGTGTTTTCCTTCTGGCGAGTAAATATCACACCCTGACTTTGGGCCATCATTTGCCATATGATGTGTGAGAACATTTTGTTGCTCTCTTTTAGGATTTATTCCTATTTGGAAGAAAATGGAGGTTAACTGTGAGCAATGCAGTGTTGCTGACAAACCTGCTAAGCCAAGTTCTTTGTTCCTCATGAGCAAGTAAGATGAAGTAAGCTGTGCAGGCTTGGTGCTGCAGGCTGTGGCCCTGAATAGATGTCTGTTAAGAAAACTATTCATTTGAGCTTTTGGAGGCATTTCTAACTGTGGCTGCCCCTGTGATTCATTGCTTCTCTTCTAATCTCTCTCACCTGTAAGTCACCAATCTGGCTGGCTGGCGGCAAACTGAAGCATAAATCTCATAAGTAGCTCAGCTTTTGCATTCCCTGCTTTGCCCTGAAATTGAAGATGCTTTAAAAACACATTTTTTAAAGCATTTTCGAAAGCACTAAATATGACATACTAAATAATCAGGGAAATTTTTTTAAAACAAACAAACAAACAAAAAACAGAAACAGAACTGAAATTATTTTCTTCTTTTTTCTTTCTTGTTATTTAAATAACATAATTAAAAGCTGTCATTAGGTTTAGAGTAAACCGTATGAGAAGACCTTTTTTGCCATAGGCAGGCTGAGCACCAACGAAAAATGAAGCCACTGGACTGGGAAGAGTAAATAAGGAGATTTACATCTCTGGAAAGGTAGTGTGAAGAATTAACACCCATGGCTATGAGTAAAGCTGTCCAGAAATTGCCTCATAAAGCATATTTTTTAATGTTTATTTATAAGCTATTGTCCCAAACCAGAAAGTTTCTAGAGATCTATTCAGTTTTGACGAATTTTGACACCAGCAGACATGTTTTCTTACTGCCTGTTAGATCACTCAGGTGGTGCTCAAGGCTCAGCACAGGAACCACAGGGACTGTGGATTTCATGGGTTTCTCTGGGCTCTGTGGCACCTCCACATTGCTCGGGAGCTGCCTCATCTGGAAGCCCTGAAAACCTGACTACTAACAGTGTGTTTGCTTTAGAAAAGCTTCATAGATCTCCTACGCTTCTGCCAAGGGTGAGCACCACAGGCTTCCTGCTGATACCCATCTTGTTCCACCCAGAAACTACCAGGGAAAAATTGGTCATGGGGCCGTTTGTGTTCAAGAGTTTCCACAACCACAGCTCGGGCATGTCAGCGTGTCCTGCAGACGGGGGACTCTGTGATTCACCCATGCTGACTGGTGAGCTGCCACATTTTCTGATCTTCAGGAAAATCACACCCAAAGGGAGACAATCTGTATACGCTGATCATCCCGAAAAAAATACCCCACCATTTGACAATCTAACTAGTATTCCTGCAACACAGAAGATGCTACTTCATTATAAAATCAGAGCCAGAGGGCCAACAGAACAAACATTTTTGGTGAAGAATCTCATCATTTCAGTTTGCAAAATGTTACATAACAAAGTAATAACCATGGCCTTCCTTGAAGGACAGTTAGGTAACACATTCATTAAAGCTTAGTTGAAGGAGCCTCTCAAAGATCAAAGACTTCATCTGCAGCATTCAATGATTCTTGCAAAAGTGACATTAAAGACCTCTGTATATTTTTAAATATCATGTTTACTATTTTTCCTCACAGAAAAGGAAGAAAATATACACAACAGTACCCATTACTGCTTCATTACATCTCCTTTACAGTGACCTCAAGTTAAAAATGCAAATATTAATATAAAAAAAAACCAACAAACTATGTACATAGATTGAACAAGTGGAAAAAATTATAAACAACAGCATTGAAGTGCTTGGCCAACCCCTGACACCACAGTTGGATTTGCTGTAAAATTCAAAGACCTCTGAGAATGTACACCTCAGCTCTTTTCAAAGGAACCTAATGTCATTAGACACCAGCTTCACTGATCCTCTTCCTATGGCTTTCATCTAACCCTGCCTGAGTGGCAGCAAAAGAACTCATATTTTCTTCCGAAATAGCTCATTTTCTGCTGAAACTTAAAAGACTGCATATGGTATGGGATTGATAACACCCATTCAGCAATGAACAGCTCTTCCGCTGCTGGCAATGCTGAGGGAATAGATCATAGGTAGCAAAAATGTGTTATATCAATAGGAATATCCACTTGTCATAGGAAAAGGGTGTGAGCAGATGGGTGAGGCAGAGGATTGTGAGCCAGTTCAGCTTTCCTGCTGTCTTACCATCCTTTCCCTGCCATGGGCTGCACCAAGGAGCATGCAGGAGAAGGATGCCCACCCCACCACTGGTTCCACCTTCTCCCCCTAACCAGTCAGATGGTGAGAGCAAAAAGCTTTTTGATTTCTTAACATTTTTCTCACTTTCTTGTATTCAGGGGGACAAAGAGGATCAGTGATAGGGCAGCCCCTTTCCAGCTTGCCAAGGACTGCAGGTGCAGGAGCTATCCCAGACTACTACCTGACAGCTCTTTCTGCCTGATAACACCAGGATTTATGAGCAAAACCCTTGGAGGAGAAACCCAGAAGGACTATGCCTGTTATTAAACAATATTTTTCAGAGAACAAAGTGATTTTTTTTAAATAAAACAGTCTGTATATGCCACAGCACCAAATGCAGATGGCACAAGGGGACTCGTTAGACAGCAGTCTAATGAGCTCCCTGATGGTTATTGGAGTGGTTAGGTTATCAGGGGCAGGAGCGTCCTGGTAGGTCCATCAGTGCCACTCACACTGGGAAGGGGAACAGAAAGAGGAGAAAAAAAATAATGGGAATAAGAGAATGAGAACATAGCCAGAGGCTTAGAAAAACACTGTTAACAACACGATCATTATATTAGAAATCTAGAAGCTGCTTTAGGCAGCACTTCAACAACTCATAATAGCAAAAAAAAAAAATATAAAAAAAGATAAAGACTTTTAAACTACACAAGTCTTTTATTTCCATTCCTTGAATGGACAAAATAATGTCTATCTGGTAGTTTTCCTGCTAGCTGGAATCATATACTCTGCTTGCAATACACGTAGCTTATTGGGGTTCAGTTTTTTCTTAGAAATGATGAGACAGATCAGCATCCTATTATTCTAGGCTCAGCAAAAACACAAAGCAAAGAAATATTGCTGCCCCACAGTGCTAATAACCTGAGGAGTTAAGATAAAGGGTGGGAGAAAAGAATTATCACTTATGAGAGAGAAAAGAGGGAGGAGAAATATGTCTAGCTGCAGTCATGACTGCAGGCGGTAGGTGTATGTACTATTCTACCTGGTGATACTCAGGGAGAAGAGAGCAGTGAATCCATACCTTTGATTAGCCCAGCTTAACAGAAACACAAAATGCTGAAAGAAAATAAAACCTTCCTGAAATCACACATGCAAGACTAGAGTTTGTCCTCTACAGAAATACTAAAAGTAAATTGAAATGCCTTGGAGCACACTGCATCAGTTTTGGAAAAACAAACAAACACAAATAAAACAACAACAAAAAAAGCCCATGAATGGAATCTAAGAGTTAATCTTGAAATTATTTTTCCATGCAGATTTTTCACTGAAAGACGCTTCAGCAGTTTTTAAGATATCTAACAAACAAGGTGACTAATTTTTCATCTCCTGACCTGGGGGCACTTACATCAAAAAAACAAAGTTGAGAATCAATTTATCTTCACAGGTGCCTGAAAACATAACATGACTCAGCACTTCAATGCCTGCTGGGTCTTCCAGCAATGTGAGAGCTATCCAAGGAAATAATATTTTTTTGCCAGAAATAACCCTCCAAGGAAGCTGTTTGCGGCTCTGTTAGGTCATTTTCTCTAGGGTGATGCCAATACTTCCTCCAAGGTACTATCATTCACAGAGTAGCTTGAGAGAAGCCCATGTTGCAGAAATCACAACCACTACTCTCTGACAACACTGGTCAAAAAGCCCATAACAACTCTCTTTCTCTTGTCATCTTTCAGAACCTAACACAGTGGTAATAATGTGCTCAAAGTGCCGCAGGCACTACCATCATTGTATTGTGACACTGACTACTTTTCTCTCTAAAGCCATCAGTACAGGATGCTTCATTACCAGTACAGTTTTAAAGTAGTGGAATGAAATACATATATAGTACATGTTCTTCAGGGCCTGCAAGGTTTTTTCAGAATACAATGAAGTCTGAAGAACTATTGTCTTCTTGTATGCAAATACTCCTGTTAGGGTAAAGCAGTAGTTTGCATTGCAGCACACAGAAAATGCATATATGCCTGTATACCTGGTAAATAAACATAGGAAAACTCTAAAGACAGGGAATTATACAGAGCAATAAAAACTGTTGAGGTAGGTTGGAACAAAAATCCTGGCTGAGAAGATACAGGATATAGAAATAAACTGAAGAAACACACTTCTGTTTCTTGGCAGACTAGCAAAAACAGGACAAAGGAATAACCCCATCATGTTTGAGATGCACTGAGTGCATTCTTAAGCCAAACACCCATTCCATGTTAGCAGGACTCAGGCTCAGACTGTGCACTAGGAATAAGGACAACAGTATGTTTTAGATAATTTTCTGTTTACATGTTCTTTTTCAAAAGACATAGCTCTTCAGTAGTTTCTTCCCACCTAACTTTAGACATTTGCTTGAATAGTCTACGTTGCAAATATATTTGGTCCCAGCTTCCTGCGTAGCCTAAGACATTAAGCTTGCCCAGAGTATGGTCAGGCTCTGCAGACACCTGTGGGGATTATCAAGGAAACATGAGCCAGGCATCGCTGCATCTCAAAGGCAAATGGAGACATTGGGCAGTACATGACATGCCTGGTCATCTTCAACATCCAGATGAGAAGACCTGTTTGGTGGCTTAGAGTGGTTTCCTACCCGTGTATCATTATGCCAGGACACTGGGGAAGAGAGGGTGGTACAGGCCCAGGTCTTGCCTGAACAAACATAGATGCAGCCTGGTTTCTTCTTGACCCACAGACACATCCCATGCACGTAACCTGAGTTTTGGGTAAGCACCAAAACGTAGGCAGCCAAAACTGAGCCTTTACCTCTAATCTGTATCTGGAGCAGCACTGCATCACTCCCACTGACACCCATTTCAACCACCTCAGGTGAGGATCTATACCTACACCCACATGAAGAGGCAGGGATTGAAGGGATTAGACGCAACCATAGCGGAAAAAACACACTAAAATACATATATAAAGTACATTGCCTTTCAAAATCTATTTTGAAACCTGTGTAGGTTCCCTCTGATCTTCTCTCCCCCTCACCTTTTCCCCCTATTAGCAGAATTGAAGGAATAATAAAAAAAAAAGCATGCAAAATTTCAAACGTGTCATTTTAGCTGCCTGAAGCACTTTTAACTTACTGTGTTTGTGGTACAGCTAAAATAGGATCTGATAATGCCAAGCAGTCTATCATCGTAGGTTTCACCAAAGGATTAATTGAAGGTTTATGCTGCAGAGTGCTATGTTATTCTTATAAACAAAAACCTGTTATCTCAGTTACTGAGGCTGTAAGTTTTTGAGTTCAGTGATTTGCATTTTTCATACACTTTTAGTGACTAAGAACTGGGGGGCTGCAGCAATCTTTAGGGGACTGTTATGCTGGAATCACTTATTTCACACTTCATGGCAGATTATGTATAGCCTTCCCCCCCCCGAAAAAAAAAAAAAGAAAAAAAAGAAAAAAGAAAAAGTAGAGGTAAGACTGAAGAACAAAACCCAAATCAGTATCAATGTTGTGTTCGATTTTTTCTCCTCCATTTCTATTCGTTCACTCCACACAGACCACCTGGCAGCCTTTCTTATCTGGATTCACAAAATAGGCTCCCTCTTACCACTTTCAATTTTTGCCTGAAGGCTTGTTTTATTAATACCTGCAATGTCCACTATGTGTTAATCAGCAAAGCCCATGGAAGAGAGAGCTTCTCTTGTCTCCCATGGCAGCTTTCATGCTTCTTCGTGCAGAGCCTGAGCTTTTTCTTTTTCAGTTGATGAGCCTGAAAACTCTTACAGATGGAATTTTCTTATTCTGGTAGCTTACACCAGGCTGAAAATACCACCATCAGTGAACAGACCCTAATTATGAAGATTATCAGTGATTGCTAATCAGAAAACTGCTGATATCATGTTTAAATGTACTTCTACATTCAGAATTATTAGGCAACAAGTTTGAAAATGTCGAAACCATTTGCTGTTGCTTTTGCTGTGGTTGCTTGCTTCCTTATTTGATCACACATAGAGCAAAAAGAAGAGCGAATAAGTCCAATAGGATATTTGTACTTTTACCTGTGACAGACCCAGACCTCTGAATGTCAAATAAAAATTATTTTGTGTGAGGAGCTGCAAACCAATGCTATTGCATGTATTTGAAAACATACTGTTCAATTTCATAACTTTTGATCTAGGACGAGTTTGTCAGTTTTTGAGTATATTTAATTTGATGTGCACTTGAGGAGAGGGAGAGAAAAATAAATAAAATGTTCTGGAATTTGTAATATTGCAGCCTCAGACCCTGCACCATTCTGTTCTTATGCCTCGTTTGGGATAGCAATAGCTGAAGTGACACAGCTTAACACAGAAACCTCAGTGTATGAAGGCATTTTCAAGAAATGAGAGAGTAACCTGCAGGATTCTGTAGAAACCTGCCAAAGTCCTGATATGGGGAGACTTACAGAATAGCACACAGGATAGGAAAGTATGATCTGCTGCCAGGCTGGCTGGAGTATCTTGGGAGAAATGAGCCAGCCAGATCAAGCCAGGCTTGACACAAGGAGCAAAGCTCTCCTTTTCTCCCAAGTTTTGCTGCAGAGAGGCCTTCTTACAATAGGTTATCAGATCAGCTCTGGAGCACCCAGCTGAAGAGGTGATAAGCAGTGCTTGACATTGGGGCAGTTGTGTTCGTGAAGCACCTCAAATTCTCCCTTGACCACCACAGAACTTCACACTTTGCCTCTACTCCTGCCATGCAGCAGAAGCAAGCAGTGGGACAAACCTTTATCCGGTAAAAATTATCCCATTCATTTTGACAGAGCAGTACTAAGGCACAGAATGAAGCCCTGCTCCTGCCAGTCTGCCACTAGCAACCACCTTGCTAAGGAAAACATAATTTTGTGTCATTCAGGGTTTTCCAAATAAACCATATGCCATTCTGTTAAAAGAAATTACAACAGTGATTAAATAAAACCCGAACTGCATAGTTATAAGATTGTCACTACTGTATAAAGAAAAATAGAGCACAAACACCTATCGTAAGGTTATTGTATAATTCAAGCACAGTGAGGATTTCCTAACCATTTAGTGTACCACAGAGGCAGTTCCTTGGATATATAGCGATAGGGAAAGGCCTGCTTCTTGGGCACAATGATATCTAGCAGATTTAATTAAGAATTTTCTAAGAAAGCCTCTATTTAGGACTGCCACCTGCCCAGTGTGCTGTATGGTGGAGCTGGCAATGCTGGTCATCACTTTTGTGGCTTTTCTCGTACACAATCAATACTCAGAGTCAAGGAAAGAAGAGCAACGTGAGTGTATGGGAATTTGAAAATTACTTCCAGAGCATCACCACAAAATTAATGAGAGCCACATCCTTGGACGTGCATGGATATTCTGCCATTGGCTCACTTCATTGTGAGGAGGATCATCAGACCTAAGGAAGTTTGGGTCTGGCAGGATAAAAACTAGTTATAAAATCTCATGGTGTGGATAAATATGACTGGACTCAGTGCCACAGAGGCTGATTTGACTGCTAGTGCATGTTGAGATTAAGTATTGCTCACTAGTTCTGGCTAATGTGAAGAAAGGAAACAGAAATGTTAATGGGAGTCCAGGAGCGATGTTCAGTAAAAAGGAGGAACAGTAAATAGAAATGGGGAAAACTAAAACCCAAAACACCCTGGTCAGACTAATAGAATTGTGTAGATAAGTGGGTAAGGCAATTAAACATAACAAAATCATGAAATAGAGAGGGAATATGAAGTAAGAAAAGCTGAAAGTTAAGATTTCTTTTTTTTTTTCAAGAGGCGTTATGATAAGTGCTGCTTCCTTTTAGCCTAGCATAAGCCAGGAGTAACTGTTTTGCCATCAGTGAGCAACACGAATATCATTAAAAAGAATCAGATTTTATAGCAGTGCAGTCTGTGAGCAAATTTTGACTACCATAACCCAAAGGAAATTATTCCAACACGGTCAAATGAAAATTAATTTCCACCACTGTCTATATTTCTCATTGTTTATATTATAAAAAGAAACAGATTTGCTACAGATGTGGAACAGACAGAACTAAGAAAATCGAGTGATTTGGAATTACTACTTATTTAAAAACCAAAATCATACTGAGGAGAACAGAGGTGGATGCAGAGGAGATCCATGGTAAAGGCATGTGATTCTGTTTTGTAGTTCCAAGATTTTCACCTTTTTAAACTTATACAAAGGACAATAATGATGCTAACACAAGATTTTCTTGATACAAAGTAGTTAAGTGAAAAGAAGCTGACATTAAACATGTGGGTTCCAAGAGAGGAGAAAAGAGGGAAAGCCATAAGAAGGCAAAACAGTTAGTCAGGAGCCAAAGGCATTTTGATATTTATGTAAATAACAAAAGTACTGGGACTCCTTAGAAAAGCATTATATAGATAACGAGTTAAAGGATTCAACATGAGGACATGATACCATGGGGGAGCCCAACAAGATGAGAGGGAATGTTGTGTTTTAATACCATTCCTAGCAGAAGGGAAAGGACAAACTGGGGCTGGCAGAAGTCATTAGGTCCTGCAAAGTAAGTGGGCATGTCCTAATCAAAATCAGAGCAAATTATCATAATGCCCTCTGTCTGCTACTTCACTCTGTAAAATCTGATGAATAAAGAAAAAACATCAAATAACTTTTCATGCTATCCACTCTCAGACTGAGGACAACTGAAAGAGGTATGATTTGATATGAAATCTGGTTGCTCTGATTAATTTATCATATGACATAATGTTTACCTCAGCTTTGAATTTACTGATAACATAAGTAAAGGCAATAGTAAAAAATTAATATACTGAATAGACATGAAAATAATACTTTCAAGCAAGACCATCATCTAGTACCAAAATAATCTTTAATGTATTCTTCAATTGCATTTGAAAGGTTGAAGACTAATGAGGTGAACTGAGCAAATCTTTGATGTTACAAGTTGAAGACTCTTTCCAGAATCCTATTATTTTAAGGGCAAAATGACATGTCAATCAATGTATTCAAAGAAGCCTAAAGTCATCTGGCAGGCTAGCTAACTTCAGTATAATGCCATAGTTTATGATCAGAGCAGCATTGCGGAATAGACAATAGCTACTGTAAAGCTATTTGAGCTTTATTGAGTCAATTCACAAAACCCTTACTGAATACATATAAAAACCTTTTTCATAAATCACCAATAAGATTAAGTCAGAGTGACTTTTTTCCAAATATGAGTTTGAAAACAGAAAAAGAAATCATAGATTTATGATATAAGAATTAGAGAGAGAAAATACAGTTAAAGACATGAAAGCCAGTCAAAGTCACGCCAAATTTGGAAGTGCTGGTTCATGCTACAGTGTCAGCTTGAAGAATGGTAGGGAGCAAAAGTAACCAAATGCTGCTATGTCTGGGAAGACCCCAGATCTGATGTACCAGGTATGCAGATTTGTCTAAGCAGAGAACTTGCAAGGTGTTAAATGGAAAAAAATATCTCCACTTTTTTATGCAACTTCTTTGCAATGGGAAAAGTCATTCAGGCATTTTATGATTCTCACATAGCTTCAGATAGTCAGAGGTGTCATCTACAGATGTCTAGGAGAAGGCCAATACAGTTATCTTTATCCTCTGGTAAGACCTATTAATACCTATTATGTATGTAGTGGCTTTGCACAAGTTATCGGCTCTGCTTCAAATTTCTTCCATACTAAATAAATCATACAAAACATCACTCAGAGAGATAACTCCTCCCTCTGTTGTCTCACTTTCCTATGGAAGCTTCAAAAGAATGCCAATATTTTCATATTTAGGCCTCTAAATACCTGTATAAACTTAATTTATCCATTGGTTTAAAAATATTCTGTATCTTATCTCTTTTTCTGATCTGAAAGTCTACAGAAAATTAACATTTAACAAATATGGCTCATCCTCTCTCTTTAATAAGTAAAAGAAAGTTCATTATCATCCATTGTCTGTGTTTAAATCTCTATCTGTTGTTCCCAAGTTGACATGTAAATCTTGAAGAAATAGCAGTGGAGTCACTTTCTCTTTGTCAGATTTGCTGATTATAATTAATCTCAACTGCTGTAGCACCCTTGCAATTAGCCAAGCATGATCCTTCTTTCTGCAAGCCAGACCCTGTCCCAACAGAGTTTACAGTGTAAATGGTCAAGGCATAGAGAAGTGGATAAAAAGGCTCCTTATGCACAGAATGAATAATCCAATAGTGGAAAATATCATAGAATAGCAGGTTGGAAGGGACCACAAGGATCATCTGGTCCAAACTTTCTTGGCAAAAGCATTTTTACTCCGAAGTCATTGGACTTCATGCTATTTTTCTTTTTGCTTCCATGTGTTAAAGTGATTCTATCAGGGATGGCTTGTTCAGGAAGAGGGTAGAACCCAGGCAATGTCAGCATTGTCACTGGGTGCCACATCTCATTGTCTTCTTCTTGCAGTCTCTGCACATGAAAAAAAAAAAAAAAAAATAAAATAAAAAAAGCACTAAAATAATAACAAGCTATGCAGTCTGCACTCTGGATTTATTCAGCTCTTTGCAAGCCCAGCTGAAAAAATATAAATAATTGCTAAAAATGCTATGCAAGAAGTGACTCTTCTCTCCACCAACAAAACATCTGCACATCCGTAGAAAGGCTTTTGCACACCTTCATATGACAAAGTTGTAGATGCCAAATTGGAGAGTCTGACCCTGGAGAGGAGGTTTCCTCTGCAGTGACACTTTGGAAGTAGTACCCCTCACCATAACACAGTACAGGGAGCATGTCCCACTCCCAAAAAATGCTGGTGCACCACGCTAGCCTGATGCAATAGGAAGAATTTTCTGAAGAGGACAAGCAAGTAAATTTTTTCATAGTATATTACATGGACACATTTTGCAATAATTTCTGCTAATCACAACTAAGGTGGCAGAGGCTAAACTCTTCTTATAAAAGAAAAAGTGAACAAATGAAAAATCAGATTTGACTCTTCTGACAATACATTTTTTTCTTTTTGTAATAGACTTTGTGGACACTAGTGGACATATATAGTGCCTTCCTAGACTATGAAAAATAGCAAATACTTTCACACCAAGCAGGTAGAGCAGTATTCAAGTGTCTGCTGCTATTTTTCCTTAGTTTTTTATCAGACTGATCATACTGTATCAACAGAATATAACAGCAGGTAGAAAGAGTGCAAAGTAGGTTTGTATAGACCTGCTAATGTTTGTGAATCTGTTCTTTTTTTCCATGTTAAATAACAGTCCTCACAACTGTACTTGCAAAGATTCTTTTTCTTTTACACTTTAAACTCATTAAATTTAATGAATGTATTAAAGGTCAGAGGCACAAAGGGAGCATTTACCACTACAGCACAATGTGAGAAAGCTGAAAAATATCAGCAATAATGAATGCAGGCAAGAGACCTCTAACGACATTGCATTATTTAAGGCCACTTCTCTGCAATTTGAAGTGTGTGTTTTGCTCAAAGTACAACAAAGTCTAAAACAAGGACACATAGCACATATTGCAACTAACCTATTATTAGAAGAAATCTAGAGGCAATCATTCAAATGTCTTGAAGTACCAGGAGAAAGCACTAAGAGAAATAGAAATGTGAGTGTGAGTACATATTACTACACAACTATTTTTCATTTTTAACATATTATTGCTTCTTACTCATTACTTTAGCATATTATGCAGTCAAAGAAAAAAAAAGTTACCTTTAGAATACTAAAATGCCTTCGCTTTCAAAAAATAATTCTGTAATACCTTGGAGAACTTGCTCAAGCTTATTAATTTGATCCAGCATGATCTTTTAAGATATCTGCATAAAATTGCACTGTTCTGTTTGAATGTGGATCGGTTATCTTCTCCATTGTGCTTTGCTCTCTTGTAGAACTTAAGCTACATAGGAGAGCATGCAAAAAATATTTTTGCTTAGTACAAGACTAGCTAAAACATAGAACTCAAGTGACCGGCTCTTAGAATAGTCACCTGATGGCAAATCGGATTCTCAATGGGAACGTCACGGCTAGTTATAAGTCAGCAGTGCACTACCTAATGGGGATGCTGATCATCTGCAAAGACTATCTTGATCAGAATTCAATAAGAAACACAACTGAAAAGATATTTGGGGAAGGCAGAGGTATAACCTTTCCTTTTTAACTCTAGGGCAGGCAAGGCAAAAGTTCTCAACAGAAAGGAGGATAAATTAATGATTTGAGGAAGTTAAGTGCAGGAAGGGACTTGAGCATGGCTGATGTCTCCACTGAGGGGACAAGGATCCTGACCCAGCTCCAAAGAACATTCAAGAGTGTGAGGGAACTGGGAACAATGAAAGACAAGGATCACTGCTATTTTACTCTAAAATACACAGAAGAGGCCTTATAAAAACACAGCCTGTTGAGGTCAAAGAAAGCTTATGTGCACAGGAGTTTAAAATGGCAGGACTGTGAGCCAGCAGCCTAGTAAGAAATCAGATAAGGGAAATTTTATCAAGGGTACAATACCATCCAAGTCACAATGATAAAAGACATTGACTTGAAAGCAGAAAAAATTACTGTAGTGTGTCTGTGCAGTGCCAGGATGAAGCCAATGACAGCTTCTGTGATTCCTTCATTGCTTTCTGTGTCCCTATTTATGATGGCAAGCACGACCAATCAACATACTCAACCCTGGTCTTTGACAAAGGAACATCCTAAATGACTGTGTGAATATTCTATCACATGTTATTGATATTGCAGTCTCTTGCCTGCCCTGCTGTGTTCTGAACATACTGAAAAACACAGTAAGAGCAGATGGAGTACATGGGGATGCACAGAGAACTCTAATAGCAGAAAACTTTGTTTCACAAACACAGATAGTTCTTTCTCACAGAACAGTCAATGCTTTCCTCCTTCGTCAACTTCCACTCTTCCAATATGCTTCTACCCTCATAAAGCAAGTTCTGATATTTTTAAAACCTAATTTCTAACACTGGAACAACTGCAAAAAGCACAATGGCAGGAAATGATGAAGGCAAGACCATCATTTCTGAAACCCTCAGGACTTAGAAAGGGAACAACTTTCATTGTTCGTTAAAAATATTTAACATTTGAAACCACTGAAATAAGACAACGACAGAAATGCCCACCTGAGATACTTAAGAATTACACCTATCCCCCCAAAAACTGTCTGAGAGAGACATTGTCACCTCTTTAACCATACTTTATTGTAATCTATGCATGTGAAAAACTCTCGACAGGTTTGAAAGCAGCTGATTTTCTGAAGATACAAAAAAGAAGAGGATTAACATGCAAAGCATCCTGGACACTGAGTGTGACTTCATTCAGTCTGAGGCACCCCAAAGGCCCTCCTTAACCAACGTTCTTCTGAAGTACTTTTAATAGTCAAGGATGAATTGATCTCTCACAAGAAGGGTCTCCACTAGTCAGCAGAGGCAAGGAAATCCCCGATGTGTCTTCTCCCTTCTCCCTTTCATCCCACATACCAGACTCTGGGGTCTTAGAAACTGGACTGATTCAAGAGAAAGTTCTTAGTGCTGGGAGGAAAAAAAAAATCTGCCAAATACTTCTTTCTTAAAAAGCAAAAGTTTTGCTCTCTTTTGTTTCACAAGTCACCTGTGTTCCTGCTAAGGGAAGCTGAGCAGAAGTATAGAAAATGTATGCACCCATGGCTAAACTGAAGCATTTCTGGAAAAGTTCAAAGCCATTGAAGTATATTGCAGCCAATGTTAAAACCTACAGGATTCTGTTAGATAAGTAAGGTGATGAGTTATCCCTTACCTTGCTTTCATTGTGTTTCAGAAGAATTGTTTGCATTTGCAGTAAAAGCTATTCTCAGAGTTATACTGTGAAAGATCTAAAAGCGCTCCCTTCTTATTATGAATGGGTTTAATATTCAACAGATTGTTATTTCCTGTGTTCTCTGTTCTATTGCCTATAAGTCAGCTTCTCTTTTGGACACTTAGAAGTCTTCAGTGACCAGCTTATCTGTAAGAATGGCATAACCTTTGAAACTGATAAAAGCCCAGAATGACAAGAATGCAAATAAATGTGAATGTTCTAATTAACTACATACACAAATGGTTAGAGTTCTCTGGCAGGTCTGTCTTTTATGAATTCTCAAAAGTTGTAAAAATGCTGGCATAGCAGAGCATACACAGATTATCCGCAGTGTGTGATAAGGGCAGTGTAGCATCTATAATACACTGATGATGAACCTGTACAGGATATTCTTGTTTTCTAGGCAGAAGGTTTTCTGTACAGACAGGATGCTCTGGGTCAGAAGTGGCTGTTTCATCCTTCAGCTCTATGGCAAGTATTTTGCATGGAAGCAGATGTCTTCCTTCTTTCTCAGAAGCAGCTGATGTGAAGAAAAAGCACGTATCATCTCTGTCGATGTTTGTTTCCCAGTCAGCAGGCAAGGTTATTGCTTTAGTGACTGGATCCAACTAGTTGCTGCCTTTTCTGTGTCAGATCGTGTTACTTTTCTTGCAGATCAGCCTTCAGTTTTTTAAATGGAAAGAGTTAAATCCTTCCTAAAAGCATCTGCTTAGGGATACTTTATTTTTCTTCCTGAGGATAACCTTCTGAAATTTGCTAACTGAATATCTGCTAAGCACCCAAGCAATTCCTTTATCTGATTTTTTAAATATTACCACCTCTTCCTGTGTCTCTGTAGACAGAGGTGTGGTTGCCAGACCTGGCTTTGTTTGTCTTTAAGCCTGAATCTTCCTACACTTACTATCTACACTTGAACATTTTCCAGTGCTGAACTAGTCTTCTGTAACTAATACATGAACTGAATCACCTTTCTTATCCACTCAGACACTCGGTTCTTTTTGGTATGATATGATTTTAAATAAGGTCCTTAGGCTATCCCAGTGGCAAAAATTTGCTACGACACAGATTTTTCCAATAAGAAGATGATGCTACATCTGCAAGGCACCAAGCTGTGTCACTGCCTATCAAAAGGTGATATTAGCTCAGGAGGGATAGGAGTGAGAAAAAAAAACACATGAAACATTTTTTCCGGGTTGTGGAGAGGTTTTTTTGTACTTTTAGTGCATGACTGCAGTGTAGCTGCAAGATTGCACTTCACTGACAGTGTGGAAGTCTGACTCTCTAATGTGTCATTAATTTAACGGAACTGACTCAAGATTTGACTGTGTACTGTTTCCAGGCTGTTCTGAAGTTTGATGAAAATCTGATTGAAAAAAATCTCACAAGGAGAAGGCAGCTTCTCCTTTGCATCCTTCTATTCCCCTACAATTTTCCCTAAGATCTCAGTTTTTACTTTTCCTCTGATCTTTCTCCACTTCAGTTCCTTCTAAAGCTCTTGATACCTATTGAAATGGCCCATTCACAGCCACTCTGAAAATTGCCATTTAGTAAGGAATAAAGTGACAATTTCTAGTGTGCCTCATACAAGGAACTAATGAGCCCCTAATTAGGTTTGAGGGATGATCTTGAGGGCATGGGTTTGGATAGGATTTCAACAGTGAAGGAAGCACTTCTTCAGCTGTATGTTCCTTTTCTATGACCCCACTTGGCCTCTTCTCTTTAGTAAGTTAAAGGCAAACGTTGTGTAGGCATGAGAGGACATGGACATCCACCTCCAATACTGTGCTTCTGACCAGGCAATGAGATCTGACATTTGATAGAAGCTGATCATCTATCACCAGTCAGTCTGAAACACTATGCATCCTCAAGCTTGCAGGGTAATATTCATATTTTCAAATACAAGCTTTATACTTCTAAGCACCTAAACAAGTAAACACATATCCTCTTTCTCCACAAACCACTACAGTACACCATAAGGAGCAGCTGTGTATCCAGGGTAGAAATCCAGGTAGAAATCTCCTTGCACAGGGCTTCACTCCTGCCATGAACACAAAGAAAACCCAGCCCTAAGTGCTTTTTTGGAAGATATAAGGGATCCTAGGGTATGTGGAAAGACTGAAGAGCTCAAAAAAGCCTTATTAATTAATTCTGAGCCACAAAACAAACAAAGAAAATAGTAAATCCAAGTTCTAAGAAGGAGAAACAGCTTCAACATTTCTCATGCTCAATACAATGCTCAGGAGCAGAAAATTATCTTAGGAAATTTAAAACATCATTTACAAAATCACTCTTCATTTATTGAGGATCAATTAGTTGCTGCCAGGATATGAGTTTTTGTCCCAGAACTAGAGAACAGGACTCATACGTCTTAGATGTCAGCAAAGTAAAACATAAACTTTATCCACAAGAAGATGAGTTATGATTTTTTTCCTCTTGAAAAATGTAGGATTAAAAATAATATTACCTTGGGTTTAATTAAATGTTTTTGAAAATGTGGAAGGGGAGAGGGCTTGCATCAAAAAGCTGAAAAATAAGACCTTCTTAGAAAACTAATACAAGAAAGAATACAGAGATAAAAGTTAAATACAAAAAGAAAAAATAAAAAATAGAAGACAAAAAGAAATAGTTATAATACTTTACTGCCTCAGACTTTTATTCAATGAGCCATGACAAGTACAAAGCTATGAAAAGTCTTATGAAGTATGTTTGAAGAGAGAAAATATTCATTTTCACTGCACCTGAAGGAAAATACTGCTGGCATCACTTCACAGGCCACTGTAAGAAGGTCACCCCACCTTTTTGTCACTATTCCAGAAAAAATAATAGCTTCAGATACTTTCATTTTCTTTTTCCATAAGAACGTATACTTCCCAGTAACTTCAGTTTAATAGTACATGATGGGAAACCTAGGAAAATAATTTCTGTGAAACCTTCTATCTGACAGCCTGTGTGCACTTTATTTCCAAGCTTTTTTTCCACAGTGCAAGATGCTCAGGAAGCCACATACAATTTTTTTCAGCCTCCAAGTTGTTACATGCAGTAGAATAGAAAGATGCCAAAAACCAGTAAGCAATAAGAAAAAATGTTAAACATTGATCAAAGGAAAGGAGAATGAAGGACAGTTCAGCTGAAACTTCTCTCCAGTTTCCAGAGCATCCTGTCTTTCCCATTTAGTCAGACTACAAAGTGCAGCTCTCTTCAAAATACTCTGCAGGAATAAATGGACAATTTGAGTTGCAGTAGTTTGGGCCATCTGTTTTCAGAAGCTTTGTATTCAAATAATATTCCCACTGCTGGATGTCAATCCTACTGTATGTTAGTTTTTTAAAATCAACTAATTAGACATGCTACATAAAAGACGGGTGTTACTGCCAGCCCCTAAATATACAACACTGCTTAAAATATCTAAAACAAATGTTTTAAACATTTAGTTGCACTTTTTAATGAGTATTTCAGGTTTTATACTTTCTTCGTGAGTGTAACTTTTTTTCTGTGCAGTCTTGAGAGCTCTACATTCTTTTTCTTTTTGAGCTGACATCTAATGTTCTCATGTAGATCAGCTTACTGTGGTTGCTCAGGATTTCAGTCCAAAAGCCCATCAAAAGGCAGAAATTTCACCAAAGTAAAGCATGGGAGTCATCAGTACCCTATGAAACGTGAAAATCAATTCTGCACAGTGGGCTTGTCTAGCCAGTCCCAGGCGACATGTGCTTACTCAGAGAAAGTTAGACAGTTATGTTTAAAGCAGAATATTTAGGAAGACAGTCCCAGGAAGCAATCTGTAAGACACTGGAGGATATACTAACAGTCTAGACATATCTTTTGCCCCAAAGAAACATCTCTTCATGCTGTTGGAACTGTGTACACAGAAATCACTAGAGAAACTCAACATTTAATTAAATCAGAAATGTCAACTTGAATAAAAAGAGAGAAGTGGCAGCAGGAATTAGGAGATTAAAAAATATCCGTGTTTTTCATCCACAGCTTTTGATGCTTAATGAATCCTATAAACTCTTTAGATAATGGGGCACTGTTGACTAGCTCAGCGGGCTTTCTAGCATGTGTTCAAGATCAGGAGAGCTCATTCCTCTTGTTTACTGATAGAAATCTAAGGCACAGCAGGATTTTGGAGTAGGTCCTTCTTACTGCGTGCTATTTCTAATGAAGTGGTTCCTCCACACCAAGGTCTAACCCCCACTGTTCCGGCTTCTTTATGTTCACATAGAGAGCTACCCCATGTCCTGAACAGTCCATTCTCTAAATAGACTAGCTAAAGACATTAATATTATTATCGATTTCACAGATGAGGAATTTAGGTAGATGAGGAATTTCGTCATAGAAATTAAGAGACATGACAGAAGTCAAATGGAAATATCCATGATTGACCTCAAATATACTGAATCCAAGACCTCTAATTCAAGCTCATTCTTTGTGTCTTTATGTTGGTAAGAGCTCTGCTGCCAGTAGACAACTTCCATATGGAACAAATTAACATTTATTTTCAGTGCTGTAGACAGAAAGGAAAATCACAACGAAAAAGGCAAAAAATATTCTTCTCTGTAGAGGGATTGCATTAAGATCTGCTGTCTTGAACGAACTCCTGACAATTTTCTGACTCTTCTTGACACAGAGAAAAGAATAATCAAGAATCAAAGATGTTAGAGGTGATAAACAGAATTGTCTTTCCTATAATCACACAACCACACGCACTGCTGATACGCTGCTACATATGCACATGCTCTGTGTGAATTCCCAAAGGAGTAAGCAGAGTCTTTATGAAAGTTAATAGAAGAATTATGTTTCTCTTACAAACAGCCTTCCTCTTGAGTGCTTACTAAAACATCATATGCACATAAATCATGTATCTCTATTAATCTAGATTTATAGTCAACATGCCACGCTCCCAAATAGCTATAGGCACTTGTATATTATGAGCAATCTGTGGTATTAGAATAGTAACAACAAAATAACAAAAGCCTCCATATTTTATTTGAATGCATTTATCATTGAGAAAAATGAACATTCAACACTGTATAGATCTCCCAGCCCAGGAATATCAAGTATCCAACATCAAAAAATTCCTTCAGGAAAATGTTACTATACACTACTTCTCATTTAAAACAGAGGTCTTCGGGGAAAATAGCTCAGGTGTGTGGTACAGACAAAATTTTTCCAGTAGATTATTTGAAACATTATGGGTTAAAACTGAGACCCTGAACTTGCAATTGAAAAACAAGGAGCAGCCTGGTCTCACCATATCCTTGAGGATGAAACCCTGTCTCAGGAAATAAGCCTTCATGTTTTTGTCACTGTCAGCTGCAAACAACATCAAAGTGAACCCACCCATTTAAATGACATCACTAATGAGACAGACTTCAAAGCTGTAGAAAATATACAAATCTTGAATAAAATTCTCTCTTTCCAAAGACATGTTAGAGGATGTGGTTTTAGCTGAAGTAACTTCTTGGTTATCTAACAATAACTCTGATTCTCCATGAGAGAATTGTGTTCAAAAAGTCTGTAAGCAGAAGCTTTTACAATGAAGCAAGACAGATCTTGTGTGGAAATCTTCTGGAATAAAATAACATCCTGTATTTTGAAGAATGTTATTGTTCAGTACAACAATAAATATTGTTTCTAATTGTCTCACAATGTCCCTAAAGGGGACATCTGACTGTACAACCAGGGCAGTTACTATAATTCATACCTTTCCCTCAGATAGCATTTACCCTCCCTGGTTTCACAATAACATTCCACCTGGAAGGATCCCCAGCCACCTAAGCTTGTGTCACCACCATCATCTATGGACCATTCATTCACTGGCTTCCACAACGTCAGAGCACTTGTTTTCAGTTGTGTATTCGACAAAGTTGGGACTGCACCTCCTGGAGACAGGCTCAGCCTTACTTTAAGCTAAACCATGTCTGTCTTAGCAGTCCAATGAGAAGCCCATAATGCACAATGAGACCCATGCTGCTGAAAGTGTCCTGTCATTGGTATCCAAAGTTGTTGACAGAAAGCTGGTTTGGATACATTTATAGAAGCCATAGCCACATCTCAGAGTCTGGATGCCTCCCTGTACCACAGAGCAACCCAGTCTTTTATTAACCCAACATTTTATCTCTGCTGAAGCAGCAGAATTTATTAGGAGGCATATTTGGGAATGCTCTGTCCTGTCATGAGTATGCCACTTGCTTGTATCTTGGGATGTTGCACCAGAGGAACGTTACTAGAGGGACAGTTTGGGAGAACATAGTTTGTGTCCTTGCACAAGGGCAGGCAGTGCCAGTGACACCCTACAGCTGTCTTCCCCTGCCCAAACACAAACCTGTTTCTGTCTTCTTGCTGCTTCTGTTTCAGCAAACTTGTAGCTCAGTGCAGGCTTTTATGCAGCCACAGAAAGGACAAGGAAGTCTTCTGGCTCCTGAATATATGTCCCTTGTTTACTGTTATTTAAGCTATGACCCTTGAACAGGTGCCACTAGGAACACTAAAGTCAGATGGTTACCTTCAGCCTAACTCCTGCTGGATTCATGCTCATGTCACCTTGTTTGGGTGTTATGAGGAATCAAACCAAAGACCTTCTTTAGACTTCATATTCAGTTACCTTGCAAAAATCTTTGGTTCATAATGACAGGATGATATCTCCATACTTGCAGTCCATTAGCATCAATAAGTCTAACACATCACCTATAATTTCTGAATGTTTAGCATTACCAAAAAAGAAGACAGAAGGAAATCATACTGGAAAGAAATGATCCAGGAAATCCTTACTGTATTTTATATAACTTTCAACTGAACTGTCTATACAGCTCTTCCGCAGTTCTTCATAAAAGGAGATGCTGTGTTCAATATGATGTCCATGAAAGAAACCTTGCCCCAAAGAGGAGGTCATGTTTGCTCAGCAGAAGGCTTCTACTAGGGCTGACAGCTGAAGGTGGTGTTTGTCAAGTCAAGCTGTAGCCTTAGCAGCGCCTGTTCTTGATTCTTAAACTCAGCTTTTCTACTCCAAGGAAAATGAAGAAGCAGCATTATTACAAACACTTAGTTTGTATAACACTGAGTCAGCCTCTCTGAACTGATAGTCTCCTCAACTTAAGTTTACTTTGCCATTTCCTCCTGTCTTTATTTACTGCAGCATTACTTATCTAAACCATTTATTGGAATGACAAACACATCAAACTACTACTCTATCACACTGCTATTTTTGGTAAATTAATAATTCTTCTCTCTGTGTGATTTATTTAGGACTATAACTTTTTTAATCCTTCACTTTGTCCAAATATGTCTCATCTACCCAGCCTGCTAAGTATTTCCCATCCTTTACTCAACTGGATGATTTAGCCCTCACTCTCAGACGTAACTATTATCTTTCTGTTAGAAAGTGTGTTTCCTTCTTGGTCATGTAAATGACTATATTGAGTCCTTATTATTTCAGGGGAAAAAAATAGACTTGAAATCACACATCTAGGAAGAACTGCAACAAGAACAGTGTGATAGGAATAGCAGGCAGCTCCCTTTCTGTTCCCTATATTTTCAATTTCTATTGCTCCAGCCATAGTTTTATTCTCTGTTCTTTAAAGAGAAAAACGATGTGAATAAAACTCACAATAACACATTTCTGGCATCTGATATCAGTCGTTTCCCTTTTGAGAGTAAACGTGGCAGCATTAAAACTGTCTGTCTTGTCCCAACAAAACCAATCTGTTACACTCCTTTGTTAATAGCTTGTCACCAGCTGCCTATTACAGGACAAATACCAAGCAGGTCCCCAACCATCCACTCTATTAGTGCACATAACTCTTGCAAATGGTAATTTATTTGGTGGTCATATGTGAAATTGTCTCATTTTGTCTGTGCACATCTGGCCTTACACATGTAAATAGGAGCAAGAGCAATTTTGACGATAGAAAATTAGAAAGAACTCTGAAGAATGATCACTAGCAATTCAAATTGTTTCCTCCAGAGGTGCAACCTCATGTTGCTTAGAATCATTGGTAGAGCCTCTGACAGGGAAGAAAGCATATAACTCCATCCTCCCAAGGGTAGGCTTCACAATAGAAGTATGCAGGTACTTAGTAATCCCTTTAGTGAACGAGATAATTGTGTACCCTAAAGTAGCTTTATAAAACCCCAATTCTCCAACAATAAAGCCATCATAATGTACTGTATTTTCTTGGAAGAAAATAATATAGTGTATTTCAGAATTCTTAATTCCTCCATTTTGGAGCCTTACAATGAAAAAGCAGTGTGAAATAAAAATATATATGCTACTGCAAAAACTTGGTACTCTGGAAGATAATTACTTGTCCAACATATTTAAAGAAAGAAAAACTGAACTATGGATTGAAAAAGCACTAATGCGCATATTTCTCATTTAGGTCCTGAAAATCTCAGGTCTGGGATTAAAGGTCATACCTGAGAAATAAAAAGCTCTGGATGTTATTGGATGTTTAGTACCATCTTAGAGACATGGACAAATGGCACCAACCCTCAAGCTGACTCTCCAACCCCAAGCAGGTGCCTGAAGATATGTAGTGCCAGATATCTGTGATTAGGCAGCTGAATTCTCTGCTGAAGAATGGAAACTTCATATGCAAGTGGAATACAGGATGCTCTGATTGCTCCGTAACTCTTCTGCAAAAGAAGAAGTTGGTGGTGGCTATAGCCCAAATGACTTAGAAAGTGCACCCTCAGGACCTTCAGTGTAATCCAGGCATCAGACTTCCTTAAATTACACACAGATATGATCAGTAGGTTCCTTATTCCTATTTTCAGGTTGCAGCAGTAAAGCTTGAAGAGATTGGGGCAAGGATAAGCAGAAAAAATGATGCCCAGACTGAGGTACAGTACTGGAAACCTACAAACAAGGAAAGGTAGGTAGAGTGACAAGACATGTCAGGTATTTACATTCTGAAGGATGGAGTACCTTGGATACTTGCTACCCAAGGTACTATTTCCAGTGAAATCAACAAAGGTTGTATCCAAGTGCATGGCTCACTACAGACCAGAGTAGAATTACTTTTATTTATTTTTTTTTAATAATCCCTAATGTAATCCAAAAATAAGCTTTTCCTTTGGGACAATACCAGTGCTTAGCTGAGGCAGAAATGATTGCAGTAAGCAATTATCAACATTATTTAACACCAAAAAAATACAAAATAAATGTTTTCACTACACTTATTTTACTCTCTTCAAGAAGACTTCAATGTAGTATTGGAGAAGGATATTATCCAGCCAGTAGAGCTTGCTACTATTTATAGTATAGCAGTTTTTCATTTCAGTTTGATCACAAACACCTTTTCCAGCCACTGCTGGAAGCTAAGAAATGACTCAAAGGAAATTTTTGAAGCTGATCCTTTGCAGGCTGTCAGTGCACACTGTGGTGTTTTGAAAAGTGCATGTGTGAGCACAAATGGACATGTGGTTGTGGGTGTGAATATCGTTCCTTGCAAAGCCTCTCTCCTCTTCCAAAGCTATCTGACAAAAGATAGTCACTCTTCATAATAACTCTTGTTGCCAACATAATTTTACACCTATTCTATTTCAGGGCATGTAGAATGTGTTGCTGTTACACTACTTGATGGATTTCAGTGTGGTTCCACTTTGGAAAACAGGGAAAAGAAACAAAATCATTTTACTACTTTCACTTGCCTGCCAGAGGATATTTTGAGATATTTTGGAACCAGATAGCCTGAGAGGTTTCAGTTAGGGGAAGAAATAAAATAGAACCTCAATGAAATGTTAGGATTGAAACACCATTCGGGGTACTTTTGTATGTTGACTGAGCTCATATGCACGGGTGACTGAGAAAAGTCATTAAAAAGGCCTCAACTGACTTACAAAGTCCTTTTTTTTTTCTGTGCATATGTTTTTGAAGACAATAACAGGATTTTCACTGTGGTTTCAACTCTCTTCAGCTGGGTAATCTGTGTGACACACTTTCAAGGCACCCACCAGCTAAATAGCTGTAACTTCTGGGTTTTAATGCATCTCAGAACACAACTGCATCCATCACAGTTCATATGCTAGAAAGCAGGAAAAAATATTTTCATTTGACAAAATAGGCACTGTCGCCTCAAAACAATCTAATATTTATAGACATTCTGACAGACTAATGAATAGATAGATACATTTGCATAGAAGGACAAGTACTAGTTTCTAGATGAAAGAACAGAGCAATGTGATAAAACATTAAAGACAGACAAATATGTCATGTAGATTCTGATTATACCATCTGACTGTCAAGAGAAAAAGAAGTAACTTGCTAGCTGCATCTTAAGCAGACAATTCAGCACTTGAAAGGCTTTGAAAGTTTCACCACAGCTTGAAAAATTTGGACTTATGGGCTCTGTTGGTACTAGTTATATATGCTGTTGCTATTGAAAAGTTACATTTGAAACAATCAATGAAAACTATCTGTATGTCTTCAAAAAATCCAGCATTGCTGGTTGAGGTCAATACCTGCATTGATTTCAAACAATAGCAAAGAAGGACATGTTATCTCTTATCTTTGCTATGATATTATTATGTAGGAGAAATCTGACCTTATTGTTATTCAGCAGGCTCATTACTTCACCCCTTCTTACGCACACTTGTACTGTCATCATCAACAGGAAAACTGGGATAATGAAAGCTGTAAGAAGAGATCATTGAATTAAAAAAATATCTGTCATCTAATCAGTATTAAATAAATAACAGAATATTTAAAAGATTGGTAGGGTACTGGTATTGGTAGGCATCAGTATGTTTATGTGAAAGACGAGCTAGAGAAACATTTTTTGGTAGGTCTTTTTACAAGCTATAACAAAATACAACAAAGTGAAAATAACTTCATAAAGAATGTCTATAAGATACCTCGGAGACCCTGGCTGTGAATAAACAGACTTGCTAGGAAGGATGTAGAGATAGTAGCTTAGGTATTTGGTCTGCAGGGATCCTGAAGGGTTTTGATTAGCACCATAAATAGGAGTTTCTGCCATAAATGTTATTAAGCTGTCTGAGGATTTTAAGGAACCTTGTTTATCAAAGACAGAAATCTCAACTCTGTAGAAATGGCTAACTAATGCTAGGACAGAGATAAAAATATAACAAGAAAGGGTCTTTGAAGACTATTCTGCAACCCTTGCTTGCACTGAGTTGCATTTATTTTTTTTAAGGAGGTCACAGTGGGACAAACTCAATATGAGAACATTTGTAGAAATATGCATAATAACACAATAACATATAACTGGTGCTTCCCTCTTGGCTTAGGGCAACCAGCTTGACTTGCCTACAAAGTAGAGAGAATGAACTAAGAGTGCAGATGAAACTCTGAGCCACTTTTCCTTCTCCTTAATTTCTGCTGGGAGACAAAACACTGGACTAAAACCTGTGCTTAGTTTTCAGCATGTAAGGAGTCCCAAAGGAGAAAACAGAACTATCCCCTCAAAAATGTAGCATTTCTTAAACACTTTTCTAAAGGTAGGGAGCTGTGGAGGTAGAGGTAAAGAGTGTGACAGCAGTGACGGTGTTTGCTAAAGTGTTCTGCCCTTACTCCTGCAGCAGAGGGGAAATATATCTGGGCCAGTCAGGTCTCAGAGTAGATCAGCACTTTAATGCAGTTCCTATAGCAGTCTTGTACTTCCCAGAATAGAAAGTAATTTTATCTTAATGGCAAAATAGGGGATTGCTCACATAACACACAGAATCACAAGAAAATAATACAGCAATTATTTGCTATCAATTAGCAGAACAGGTTTCGCACAGGCAATGCTTTCCCCTGAGCATGTTGGGCCAGAAGAGCATGAAGAGATTCCTAGGAGAAATGTGAGCTCTAGCACCAGACTACCCTTCCTCAAGTCTATGGAGCTAGTGTTATGGACTAACCTGTGTTTTCTACATTTGTTTTCACAAAAATCATGCTGCAGACTCATTCTCAAGGTATCCCAAAGGCTCAGTGTCTCCAGAGTTCCCTTTAGTGAAGCCCTCACTTTCCTGTATTGGGGATGAGAGAGTTTTTCCAGTCTTTATCATTGGCTCAGCATGTGAATAGCCCCTGCAAAACAACTGAGTTACTAAAATAATGTCTTTTTCTTATTTCTTTCCCCATAATCTTTTGCACTTTCCAGAAAACAGTACAAACATGTCTTTGAGACCTAGTATACTAATACTCCATCTTACATTCTCTATCTAGCTTGTTTCCACATACTTTATTCTCTCCTCCTGGTTAATCTAACTCTTGTCTTCCTAATATGTCCCTGAGACTTCTAACTCCCAAGCACAGGCCCTACCACTAGAGCTCTTTTAATTAGACCTCAGCTGTTAACTTGGGCAGCTCCAATATCCATAGACCATAGAGGTAAATTACTGGCTTCTGCTTCCACTTCCACCGGCTCTAGAGTTATCTTGTGAAATACCATTTCCAGGACATGTGAGGCTTGATGTGAGCACCTCTGAGATGTCAGCAACTTAAAGCACCAGTGAAAGCAGAGGAGTGGGGAGAAAAAGAAGGCTTTTCAAGGCTGAAAAAGAAAAACCATACGCAGAAGTAGAACCGTTGCCCACAGGTACAAGTTTTCAGAAATATATATCAATATCAGCATGTTCCTGACTCACTGGATCATTGTAGATAACTTGTATATGACATCCAAAACCAGGAATAACTCCTACCCCTTTAAAGTTTATTTTTTTCAACCATGCTGTTGTTGTCATAACTTTGTAGCAAAACAGACTTCACATCTGTGTGCCCATATTGCACTAAGTTATGGGAGTCACTGTGACTTTCAAGAATGTAGAGTGCTGGAGATCTGAATAGAAGTTAGAACATCATTCTGGACATAGCTCAGTCCCTTTGCTATAGTTTGCCATTACAGAGACACCGCAGACATATTCAAGCAGAACATGACACTAGGTTGTGGGTAATGGAGGTTCTGGCTTTAGCGGGGAGGATTCCTTCCAGATACAAGAGCTAAAAATTCTTCCAAAATTATCCTCCCAGCTTTTATTCGATTAGTCCTCTACATTTTGAAAATCCACATCGCTACTCTCCTTGCCCAAATAATTTCACTGTTTGCAGCTTGATACTTATTTTAGTTTTATTACATCTTTCAAAAGATCAGTAAAGTGATCAGAAACCCAAGCCAGAAAAAGAAGATGGATACAATAAGCCTCGCTGTTCTGTGGAGGGGAAAGCTGGCCTTATTCCAGGAAACAAACAAACAAACAAACCCCAACACAACAACAACAAAACACACACCAAAACAAAAAGAAAAAAAAAAACACAGCACCACACACACATTTACTTCACCTTCTGAGCTCCAAAAGACACAAAACTACAGTAAACTATATTGCTGGTAGGGGTGATCTGGGGGCAAGCCTGTCCTTCCCCTCCAAATCTCCCTAGCTCCTTGACTGTCAAGTTGCAGAACCACCTGTATCAGTCTAAAATATTGACTTGCAGCCCTGTCAGCTGCTCTCAATCTTCAGCTGATGTGAAGGGTATGAATAGATCTGCAGACTAACTGGATAAGTTGTGAATGTTTTCCTTCCCTTTCCTTTCCTTCCTGCCCCTCAGTTCAAGGAGGACAGGGAACTGCTGGAGAGAGTCCAGTGCAGGGCAACAAAGAAGATTAAGGGAGTGGAGCATCTCCCGTATGAGAAAAGGCTGAGGGAGCTGGGTCTTTTTAGCTTGGAGAAGAGGAGACTGAGAGGTGACCTCATTAATATTTACAAATATATAAAGGGTGAGTGTCATGAGGATGGAGCACTTCTTGGTGACAATCAATGGTAAGACAAGGGATAAGGTGTTCAAACTGCAACACAAGAGGTTCCACTTAAATTTGAGAAGAAACTTCTTCTCAGTGATGGTAACAGAACACTGGAACAGGCTGCCCAGGGGGGTTGTGGAGTCTCCTACTCTGGAGACATTTAAAACCCACCTGGACACATTCCTGTGTAACCTTATCTAGGTGTTCCTGTTCTGGCAGGGGGATTGGACTAGATGATCTTTTGAGGTTCCTTCCAATCCCTAACATTCTGTGATGCTGTATATTTGGGGATTTCGCATTTTCTATTTTGCCTTCACATTTTATTGAAACCCAAGTCGGGAGTGGGGGGAAGGATTAAAAAAAATTATATTTGTGGAGTAACAAATACAGTGGAAGTTTAAATCACTTGTCTTGAAATTTAACACGCAGTAATGTTTTGACAGAAGCTTCATACAACAATAAAACACTTGATATAGAATTAAAACATGCCACACATACACACGCCTTGAACACCAGCCAAAACACCAGTTGCCTCGCAGATTCAAAAATGTTTGGGAGCAATTCTGCAATGCTGACTGAGGTCAGTATCCCTAACACACCTACCTATTCACAGAGGGGCTGGGCTGGACTTAGTTATCCACTACAGATACCCCTTTGAGCCCCCAGAGCTCTTTGGTTGTAGTCTCAGAGCAAGCCTGGTTGCGTAGGGCCTTTTGGGTCTGCCTGGGCCTTATTTTGGATTCGGGTCTATGCCTGCTCAGATGACATGGCCACCCTCTCTAACACACCATGTTGGGGACAGGGGTGGTCCTTAAGGAATTGCCATCTTTCCTTAGGTCTACAGGTAGAGTCTCCTGGATCACCATCTTTGTGATCATGGCAATGTTCCGGGGGAAAAACCTGGCTTCTATGCGTGTTGCTTAGTACACAAAAGTTACGTCCTTTCATCAAAATCTCTAAATTCTAAAGAAAAATTGGTGACAGTAAGTGGTAGCAAGTGAAACTGCTCCTCTAGCACAGAGTGAAAGCATGGTCATTACATTCCCAAAATGATAATCTCATATTCCATCTCGGAGAGAGTGGGTTTGAAACCAAGGTCAAATACCATGTTCTGATTATAAAAGTATAAGCAACAACTAGCCTAATAGTTTAGTCTTTTCACAGCTTCCATTAAATATCTATCATATAAGGCTGAGCTTGTGAACAGGCTGTGTTCAGTCTGTACTTAGGTACAGATTTCTAATGGAGGAACCCTAAGTGCAAAAGTTAAGCTTGCAAGACTACATGTCATCAGCTGCTATTCTAGTATTGCTGCTGACCCTGAGTAATTAATCTTCTTTGACAATACAAAATGCATACAAGCTGTAAGGTCCAAGGAAGAATCTGCATCTTTATTTCTATAAAAATCTGCAGCAACCCTCCACATGTTTTTTAAAAAACAAATACTTTAAGGCAGGAATGTCAAACTCATTTTCACTGGGGGCCACATCAGCCTCACAGTTGCCTTCAAAGGGCCAAATATTATTTTAGGAATGTATAAATGTAACTACTCCTACATTTATACAGTCCTAAAATTACATCCGGCCCCTTGAAGGCAACCATGAGGCTGACGTGGCCCAGGTGAAGATGAGTTTGACACCCCTGCTGTAAGGGTTTGAATAGACATCTTTGCCAGTAGGTTGACAAAAAGCAAGAATGTATCTACATTTCCTTTTATGTTCAAAATGAGTGTATGCCTCAAATTAGGCTCTTCTGTTTCTACATAAAACTCTTCTTGTTTGAACAAAACAAAAGAAAACAAAACAGCTAAATGAAGTATCATTCTAGAGAAAATACTCCCATTGCTTACATTTGTATGGTACCCAATTCTATTCTCAAGGGGAGCTGGCAGATCACAAGGATATTTTACACAACTTTACTAAATTCTGAAGAAGACAAGTTTACAAAGTGTTTTTTCCCCTGTCCGAAGTAATGTAATTTCAAGCAAAGATAAGACAGGCATCTTACCCTTATTTGCTTCCCTTAAGCTAATAGTAATATTTTTTTAATATAAATTCATTGTTGATTAGGGATTATGACCACTGCCTTTCATGGGGCAGTTCAGTTGCCGGCAGATCTGTTTCTAGATCTAGACACATTTGGTGAACTGACCTGGTTATTGTAAAGTTTCCACTGACTTTTATATATTTTTGCATTAATTCTTACCACCTAGGATTTCTGTTATGCTCTACAGCTTAAATGAGATGCACTGTAAACTCATGAGACTATGTATATTCTCATTTGATTCCAAGACAGCAAGAAAGAACAAAAAAAGTCCTCTATAAGCAGCATATTATATACTTACGTATCTATTACTCGAAATGGAGATACTGGTGATGGTTATTAATGATACAGCAAATTGAGACCCAACCTGACTGTCTCACTTGATCTTACGAGAATTTGAAGACAAGCCAGACTGAAACAAACTGTGGATACTTCAAGTATTTAAAATCATTCTTTAACAAGGAAAGTTAAGCTTTATTGGCTGTCTGGATTCAATGTTTGGAATGTCTGAGTTCATTTTCCAGGTTGTATGCTTGCTTTCGACCCCTATAGGATCCAAAGTAATGTGACAGATGGAACTGGTGGTGAAAAAAAGTAAGGATTCGCAGGCAATCTGTCAGAAATAAGACACTTCAAAAGAAAGTCAGCCCATCACTATAGCAGAAAGTAGGTGACAAAAAAGGAGAGGAGGTTCACAACAGGGTTGTGAACAGGAAATTTAGTGGAGAATAAGAAGAAATTACATTGATTTTCTATAGGAGCACAAGAGAACTTTCATATTTATTTCTTGATGCTGTTGTTAAGTGTGTTAAAGGTAGCTGTACAAAATATTAGTAAGCATCCAACCCAGAATGCAGACAGATCAGCCAAGCTGACTACATACAGACTCTTGGTAGTTTGCATAGAGCTGCTTGTGAAAAAGGAAAGTCAAAGCTATCCAAGTATGGCTCTGTCTTATCATGAAGTTTGCAAAAATTGAAAACATAAAACTGCTGCATATTGCTAGCTCTCTGCTGATCTTAAAAATAATTTGAAAGTACTGTTAAAGTCCCCTTGCATTTCTGACGATGAAAAATAAAGTGACTTTTGCGATATATGAAAGAACAAAGGGAGACAGCAGAAACAAGATGGCCACTGATAACACCAAACAACGCGTACCACATATTGGAAAGATGATTGCAGACAAACGTGAGACGACAGTAACTTCCAGTTCCTAAATATTTTTCATTCCTCAAAACGATATATTGCTGTCTGCTCATATCCTGCAGTGGCCTCATACAAACACACACTGCTTTTTTTCCAACTACTTTCAAATCCAGTGCGTTCCATCTAACAACGCTGATACCCCTATGGCCTTACTCAACTGTAATGCATTTGAAATATATACTTTCATTTTATTTTTCTTTATTTCTTTTCCCTTTTTTCTTTTGACTCCACCTCTCAGGAGGCAGATGCAAGAGCCTGCATTTTTATATTCTGAATGAAGAACTCAATTTCCAAACTGAAACCATTTCTCGGGCTGAAGTTCTGTATTCACTTTGGTAGCTGTGCTAAGCATAAAATAGAAGATCAAAGTGAGAGGTTCAGTAGAGCAAGCTAAAGCAGTAAGTCTGAGTTCAGTTCATAGGGATGGCACTACAAGGCTCTGACCAACCCACCCAGAAAAGTAGTTTTGCTGCCTTGTGCCCATGATATTACAATGAAATGTTTTCACAGGTGCCTGACGATATTTCAGAAGGTGTGGACTGATGAGAGCCAGAACATACACTGAAAAACATGGACGGTTAGACACTCCTACCTTGAATGGGCTTTGCTTCACAAAATATAAAACTATCCTTCTCCAAACAAATTATTAACGCAAAAGAAAGAAAAAAAAAAAGGAAAAGGTGTGGAGCAAGGCAATTTTGTGCTTTCTCTTGCCCCAAAGCAAGATCAACAGCACCTATATCATCTTGACTGGTAGGATGGAGACAAAGATGCTATAGTCATCTTTTAAGAACTCCATGAGAGGCTGTGCCTCTGCAGTTATTTTCCCATCCCCAAAGTAAAACACCACATCATTTCTCATTAAATACCCAGATTCAGCTTAAAAAATTAAACGCTTACTAAAGCTTTTTTTTTGTGATGAATGAAAGAACAGTCTGTAGCTTGTTTTCAACTATTTTTACCTTAACTTCATTAAACCAAGTAGGTGAAGCCTTTCTAATGTCCTACTATACAACTAATCAAGACGACAAGAATTCTTGTAGCTCTCTGAACTCCCATTCCTACTTTTCCAAAACCCTTTCACAGTATCACGGTATGTTTTGGATTGGAAGGGACCTCAAGACACAGGTCTCAAACATCATGCTCTACTCCCACACACCAAGGTCATCTCCCTGCTCTTGCTGGCATATCTCACCATAGCAGAAAATAAGACTAAGATACTTTGAAGCCACAACTTTGCAAGAGAAACAGGTGTTCTGCCACTATCTTTTTTATTACACCACCTCTAAATCAAGCTTGTTACATTATGTGTTCTGGCTCCAGCAGAAGTAAGAAATGGGCTTGATGCAGAAATTAACTGAGAGGGTTGCATTTGTTGGTGTTTGTCAGTTCAGTCTGACCTTTTGTAAAGAGGTATGATGCTGAACCTGAGGTCAACCCCTGAGAAAGCAGTGCATCTGGGTCACCAGGTAGTGTACTGCGGCAGCTAAATCTGCCTTTAGGAAGCCTATGACTCAGTCAGCCACTTCACCTTGCTTCCTATCAAGTGAAGAGGATACCTCTAGTTAACCTCATACAGGTTAAAGCTGACATGTGCAGTGGCACAGTTCCCCTGTAGGTATTGCAAGTGCTGTACCAAGTGACTCAGTGACACAGAGGCATAGAAAATGGCTGTGAGAAGAATGGGCAGGGCTCACCTGAGAAGGGGTAGAAGAAAGGATGAGAAGTAAATGCTGTGTCTCTCCCTGGCGCACCGTTTAGTGAAGCAGTGAAGCCCCCTGGCCCTAGCAATATTCTCATTGCAAGTGGCATCATTCCCTTTCAATTTTTGTGCCCACCACCTTTGCTCTTAGATTAAACATATCTCAGGGTCATCTTTTACCTCCTTGGTCAGGTGTTACAGTGGTTCCCTGTGGGGCAGCACTGAAGGGCTCCTGGGATCAAAAGGAGGAGAGGAGAAACACAAAACAACGTCTGCCCTTTCTGTCTCTCCTTTGTCTCCAATTTCTTTATCCTCCTGTACTTTCTGTGCTCACAGTGCCCTTCATTTCACTTCCCAGTTGGATATTTCCCTTCCCCACTGCCTGACATGAATTCAGTCTGTTGGCCTCCGAAGTAGAAACAAAATTATCTGTTCAAAATTCTAGGGATTATCTCAGAGCTCCTGGGACTGTAGAAAATATCATTTTCCAAAACAGTGCTTTCAGTGATACTCTCAGCCCTCCTCCAGGAATAGTAAATACCTTAAAGTCTATATTCTAGGTTCACTGTCAAAGGTAATTAAATCTGACTCTCAGATAAACACTCTCCATGGAACTGAAGATGAATAAATGTAAAATCAAAATGAAGTATTTGTTGTATTTACTCACCCTTTATGCCACTTCTGTAAAGTCATAGGCAGAGCCTGGCCTATTCATTAGTTTCACAGGACACAAGTAAGAATACAGCATTGACTTTCACCAAAAGGCACAGATTACAGGAGGCTTTCAGGTCTTTCTAGTGTTGAAGTTATTGATAAAAGCTACATGCGTGTGCAAAAGTCATACATAGGCCTCAGCATAGAGCCTGAAGGTAACACAGAATATCAAGTGGCTCTTCTCTACTGTGTTCCTGCTGTTACATCAAATAAGGGCAGGGGGGAGAGGAAGTTTGGCAATTCCTCTTCTGGCTTCAAAAAATTAATTAAGGCCCTACTGCAGAATGATCTTATTTGCTAGAAACTATTTCTTGTGAGCAGTGTCCAGTGTACTGTATGGTTGCTTTCCTTTAGAGATGCAGTGCTAATGCACTAAAAGAAGCATGGAAATTTTGTGCTACAAAATGAAGGAGCTGATTTTACTTTGATTTCCCTTCTTAGACTGCAGTTTCAAAAGTTAAGGTTTTGGTTTTCTAGAGAAACTTGGATAACGAAAAAAATAGTCTGTTTCTATCTTGTTTGAATCAAATAGAGCCAATAGATAAAAATTTTGAATGTATGACTGAAATTTTGTCGTCTTTGTTTTGACAGTCAGTTTCTGTTCATGTGTCTCTACACAGATATGGCAGTGCTGACTGAGTTATTAGCAACAGAAGCGTCATTCAGTGAATTTTATTTCCTTTAAGGAACGCAAAGCATGTAAACAAATTGCACTTGGATTTTTTTTTTTTTAAACAAATGTTGGGGGATGGGGGTGAATGTTTTCAGCACAAAATTAATCTCTAAGCAAATCCTAACAGAAACCATAGATAGAACTTTAACTGCATTTCTATATTTAGTCAGTGCTGTAATAAGTTCATGTGGCAACCAGCTTTATCACTATTCACAGAGTTAACTCTGTTAATCCAGCACACCATGGATTAAAATTTTATAGTAAATCCAAGACTCTGGGCAACCTGATCAAGTTGAAGATGTCCCTGGTCACTGAAGGGGGCTTGGACTAGATGAACTCTGAAGGTCCCTTCCAACCCAAACTATTCTATGTTTATACTCACAAGTCAGTCTATACCTTCAGCTGCATCAGTCACCCAGGCCAAGAATGTGTGCAACACTGAGTGATCCGAGTAACTCACCAGCCTTGCACAAACTACAAAATGATAACTTCAGCAAGCAGTGAAGCGTGGTGCTGACATCCCCACGCTGGTGCCAGCAGGGCTCCTTCAAGCTCGAAGATGATTGTGGAATACGTAATGCAAATACACGGCTTTGGGGACCTGCGCTAGCCTGGTTTCATGAGGTTGTTCTGTGCCATACTGACACAGCTGACTGTTTGAGGGCAGCTTGGGGATTTCTAACACAGTACTGCACTGCACCATGGGATCATGATTGTATTGTGTAGTATGACTCAAAAAGGGCTGGGAGAGAATATTTGCACTGGAATTTTACATACTGTGCTTATCTATTCTACATATAGAATAAAAAAATCCCAACACCCTAAACCTAACCAATTAAATACGAAAAGCAAAAGCAAGCAGATTAAAAATATAAACACCACCAATTCCTGACACGAATAGATTATTTCTTAATTAGAAGCATATATATTTGTAAGTTGTTATTCATTTCAGCTCTGAGGAAACACACAAATACGTTACCATCTGCCTTGATATTAAGTGGTCTTTCTGGAAAGGTTTTGCATTCATGGCTTAGTAAGAGCAGCTCTGATTTTTGTACTCACAATAGAACAGCCTTATTGGTTTTGTGAGACACGACTTATTTATGTATTAGTGGACTCCACACTTGTTATTTACAGATGCAACTTGAAGCTTCCCCCTTCCTGTGAAATGCTCTGTTCCTGTGAGAAGTACATGAAGAGCTGCACACCTTAGTGAATCCAGCCACACAAGGGTAAGAGAATCATCTCCAGAAGACAGTTTAACACCTTCTGCACCTTCTTTGACTCAGAAGTCTGCCAGAACTCAATACAGGCATGCAATAAATACATATTTCCCTTGGGCATTAGATGTACTTAATCTATACTTTCAATTAAGATCAGAGTAAGACCTTACCATTCAGTATTACTTGTTTTTCCTGATACATAGATTACAATCTGTGGAATCACCTGTGTTTTCCATTCATGAAAACTGCCTTTGTCCAAGAAGGGTAGAATTCATCCCTCCTAACTTCAGTACTCTCAGTTTGGGAAGATGCAGGATGACTACTTAAAACCAATCGCCTGAACTCAGGAAAGATGAATCCTACCCAAAGCATGCAGAAATACCATAGAGCCAGTTATACGTCTTAAGCTATTGTTGACATCAACAGTCAACAGTATCCAATTTTATATGACTGTGAGATAAAGTGAAGTGACAACAAAACCAAATGTGACCATGAGCTAAAAATGAAGTGAAATATAAAAAAAAAAAAAAAAAACCAACCCTGCAAACAAGTATTTCTGCATCTAGGTTATTTAAAGTGACTTTTGATTTCAGATGCCTGATATGAAGGGGGAAACATTAGCTAGGCTTTCCAGGATTAAACCCCACTGCAGATTTATGCTGTTTAGGGTTCATCCTGTTGGGCACTCAAAAGCTGAATTGCTCAAGAAGAAACAACAAAACAACACTGGTCAGCAAAAATGCACCAAAGTAATATCTTTACAACCACGGTGGCAAGCAGACATTAGCACCAGACCCTCTTTACCACCTGCTCAGATGTGGAGCACAATTACCATGCTGACAGAGAAAAATCCACAAGTATGACAGGGCCCTTGACCACATCAGCGGTTTGAACTGCTATCGCTGTTTGGCACACAATCAAAACATTGTGTAAATGATGCTTTAAGGGGGAGATCTAATGCATCCAGGAGCTTATGGGAAAGAAATGGAAAAAAGAATATAAAATATATAATTTGTTCTTCAGTGGAGAACGGAAAAAACATTTCTGCTTATACATATAGCCATCATGCTTCTTTATAGAGAGAAATTCTATTGAATGACCCCTGGGACTTCACAGCTATGGATAGCAGAAGACATGGTGTATTTGACTCTATTTTTCATTGTTCTTGTGTTTCATAAGACAAGTGTTTATGGGATAAGGTTTCTCACAATTAGTTTCAGCCTTCAGGCTACTTGTTGTTGGGTGGTTGTTTTTAAGCTTGAGCCAAACAGTGCAAAACATTTTGTTGCCTAGATATTTTTTTCCCTTTGAATAGGAGCCAGATATAGCAGTGGGGGCACTGCACTGGGAGTCAATTAACATGAGTTCTCTTCAGGAATAAATTCTCATGGTTAACAACAATGTTTTGAGCTTGCTGACCAAGAGTTTCTCTGTGTTTCCTTCCCCAAGTTACAAGCAATATAGAATCCAACAATACATGTAAGCAGTTCTCGTTATTTTTCCAGGAAAACTATTTTTCAAGGCATACATTCAGTTGTTATAACCTGTATTTTCGCACAGCTGTAGAGATCTGGTTGGCAAGACAGGACAAAACCAAAATAATAATAATAATAATAATACACAAAAACCTTAAAAAAAGAAAAGTTAATATCTTTGAGATTGAAGCTTGCCGATTGTGTAGTTATCAATAGAATTTGGCCCAAATTTAAAATTCAGGGAAGAATTTGCCATTTCCACATTCAGCTTCATTATTTCCCTATAATTCTTCATGGTTCAGACTTAGCTTTTCCCTGTGCCTGATCTACATTCTGGGCCTGTTCTCCAAATCATTAATAACAGTTTAGAAGCAAGTTTCATCCAAATTTCCTCCCCCACTTTGCGCTTTTAAATTGATCTAAAAATACTCATAGTTGAAAGTGCTCTATGAAAGTCTTAATCATAGAGTGACTGGCATTATCTTTCTTAAGCGTAAGATTAAGTTGTTTGAAGTTTCCTCCCCAAGTGTCATCATTTCCCTTTTGAAAACAAACAGAAACTGTACCTGTGGGAAATCCATCTTCCAAGTTGTTTTGGAGTAATAACACCTAGAACCCTGGATTGATGCAGGCAAACACAATGGAAAACTAGATTTATTTAGAACATCATCAGATCAAATTGGCTCCAATTAATATTTTAAGTCTGACAAACTGAAAATTCTTTCTTTAAAATAATAATAAACAATAATAATTTATCACTAGTAATAATAATAATAATAATAATAATAATAATAATAATAATAATAATAATAATAATAATATCCCTTCCTCTCCCCCACTCCCCAGCAACCCTAGCAGTTATGTTGGGTCCTTTGATATCAGCTACAAAGCTTCAGTCATGTTAAAAACTAGCCATTTGTTCAAACAGTTTTGCACACCAGAATTTTTCTAGTGCCCCATATAAGTTTGGTTGTCATTCTATCACTGATTTCCTTAATAGCCTCTTATGATGGATATGTCAATGAAAGTAAAGAACCTCACAGCAACTCTTGTTGCTGTTTTTCTAAAAGATTCAATAACATTTGGAGACCCTGTGATGAAGCAAAACGTACAGTAGTTCGTGATTGACATCAACAATAAAATAAATACAAACATATTGATTTTATGATATTCTGATTTTTATTAACTTTTTCTAATCTACATATCCAACTTCAATCCTAGTCCTTGAATACTCTCCATGCTGACAAGGCAGTAGGTGTTCAAATGTGTTAAGCTCTCCTGTATACCAAGCACAGAATCAAAGAGGCAGCACCTAAACACAGAAAGATGAGTATATGAAGAGGGTAATAGGCAACTGTTGCCTTCTTTCCCCAATTTTGGGACTCCAAGGACATGAGAAGAGGACATGAGCTCCAAGTCATCAAGTTAAGATGATCTACTTATATTCTTTCTATCCTCTTATGCCATCTCTTCAATAAACATAAAATTCAACCATTTTGGAGCTAGCTAGCAGTTGATTCAGCTTCCACTGAAGCCAAGGGGGACTCCATCTGCACGTTTGCTATAACAGTACACTTTTGGCTGTAGAAGCAGCCTGGGAAGGATTTGCTGTACAGGCTGACTGTGATTCTCTATCATGAAGCAGCATTTTTGCTCCAACAAGCAAAAGAAAGGGATAATAGAGGGGCTGAGGCTCCTCAGACTTCAGAGAAAGAAACCTCCTTTGTACAGAAAATAGCTTCTACAGTCATCTGCGATCTAGAAGGAAAACCTCCTGCTTGTGGCAGAAGAGCTCAAATATGTTGGTGAATTGTTTTATCAGAGATGTAGCTCTTGACCTTTGAAATTGCAAATAATTGAATCTTGCATTTAGGGAAGACAGTACCACCTCACCTACAACTGAGTGTTTTATAGCACACATCGGCTAAAAGTATTTTTAGACCAAATTGGAAGTACAGTGAAAGCCTGAAGCTGACCAGAATCGTAATGCAATGAAAACCTTACACAGACACCTCTTTTAAAGAGATTCCTTGCTCTATTGGCAGATCAAAGAATGTCAGCTACTGCTGATAAGCTCAGATAAGCCCCTGGAACTCCAGATGCTTTGCAGATCCCTAAACTCTTCACATGAGAGGCTGACTTATCAGTTTCTTTTGCATCTCCTGAAATTACCTGACAAAATTTCACAGCATGTAAAAGAGGATAGCTTGGGAATGAGTGCTGCATTCTTTTTTCCCAGGTCAATGCGTTCTCCCTTGTAGGCTTGTTTCCCACTTGTTTCCCACTTGTTTCCCAAGTGTTCAGTGAAGTAAATTAAAGATTAAATTGAATAGTTGTTCTTATTTTTATTTCCCTGAGAATGAGTGAAACACCGCCTAGAATACCCACAGACACAGCTAGAATGACTATAATTTGTCCGTGAAGTAATTTCTGTGTCTCTCTCTTTCACTCTGTCACCTACACATTCACTGTTGCCTTCCCAATGACAAGGCTGACCAAGGTGCTGATTAGCCACATCACAAATATTGACAATGACAAATCCCTTTCACAGCTCAGAAGAACCTTAAATAAATTCTCCCAAAGCACTGGCAGACGTTCTTCTTCTTGCCCTGTCACTCATGGTGAAGGCTAAAAGGCTGATTAGAGATTAAACAGGGGCATTCTGGAATGGAAATTCTCTCTTGATAGGGAATAAGTCAGGACTATAATGTGTATTTAATTCCTTCTCTTTCCTCCTTCAGTTTTAATTAGGATTAAAATGTCTCTGGCAGATATTTAGGGATTACTTTAATTTTCTTACACTATGCATGAGCTTATCTGATTCACGTTATCCTAAACAATACTGGAGAATTAACTACTGGAAATAAAACTGTTGGAAGGCAGACATATCCAAACAGAAAAATCCATGGCTCCTTTTATTTTCCCACCCTCTCCAGAACATATGCATATCAAAAGCTTGTGCCAAAAAAAACACCAAACCCTTAACATTCACATCCTTTCCCACAATCATATTGTTTTTCGTTTGTAACAGAGCCAGGTTCCTAGTGCAAATGGCAAGCAAAAGTAATGGCAAGAAACTCTCTTCCTCTCAGGTGAAGTTCTGGCTGGTCAGAGACTGGCAGGGGTTCATGGATTGCATGCAGCACTTCTCAGAACTAGGCACATTTCCTCCCAATAACATCTAATGTTTCATAAATACTACAGAAGAAGAAAAAAAGTCTGGCCACCATGAAGAAGAACCAAGTCCAAACTCAACCCAGTGCTCACAGCCGTTCAGATAACTCCTTTCTCCTTGCCAACCTTATGTTTTCTGTTTCTCTCTGGACAGATTCTGCTTGGCCATTGGTGGCCTTTACAGTATGTGCCTCCAGGGCACCATTTAAGACCCAAAACTTTGTGACACAACCTTGGAGTAGCAAGCAGCAGTATTGGATGCTAGCAACAAACAGGACAAAGCCCAGAGAGGCTGTGACATGAGCCACCAGCAGCCACAAGCACATCTCCACACAGCAAACCACTAGGGCTACAATGAAATAGGAGAGTTGAGTAGCAAAAGGATAAAAGGAAAAAGGAAAAGCTTGGAAGCAACAGTCTATGGTTGCACAAGGGAAGAAAGGAGGATTTTAATATAAACCTGTGGGAGTGCCATGTGTTTTAGATAGTCTTCACAGGTGGGTGTGACAGTCATATGCTGATAGCACTTTGAATTAACTCTAGGAGTGTACAAGGCTGTAACTGACAATAATATTTACCTTTAGGAGCTTTTAATTTGCCACAAATATACAAAAAGTCCACAGTAGGAACTGTTGTCACGCTGGACCCTGTGAGGAAGGTTGAGGCTGTGCCCCAGACCAGCCTTGTATGCCACAGGGATTGCATGCCTGACTGTGCAGTGTCCCTTCCAAAGCACAGGCAACTCCACATACAGCCAAGACACATCTATCCTGCCCTGTCTGACATGGACATATGTTTAGTGGGCAGGACTCAATCAAGCAGTGGAAGTCACATTGAGGCAAGCGTTTCTGATGGATTTCAGTGGGATGAATGTCCAGAGGCAGTCAATATAATGATGGCTGTAAAGCAGCAGAGGCAGAAACAACTCTTTAGTCCTCTCAAAGAAAGACAGGGCTCCAAAGATGTTTGGGACACCTTCACACTAGAGGGTATTCAATAAACTTGTTTGGCAAGATGGAGCCAGGCACAATGGCTTTATAGTATCTGATTATATGCTTTGATGCAAGATACTAAACCAAATGGAAAAATGAGTCTACTTCAATATGACAAGTTCCATGTTCCTCTAGATTTATCATTTTAATAAGCGATATTAACTTTTCAAAGCACGTTATCCAGAATTTGTCATGATGACTGATGATTCTTCTGTTGATTTTGTAACAAATTTTGCATTTAAAAAGCATTTTGTAATATTTTGTGCTGACTCTGGAGCTATATGTTTACCTGACCAGCCACAGCTAATTTTCAGGCAGCTGCAGCCTCAAAAACTAGTTTCCCAAAGGCACTCATTGAATTATTTTGAAAACATGACCCCACATTTGTGGGCAAACAGGATCTGCTGCTTGGATCGCCTACATTCTCGTGAAGCTCCTTTCTGTGAGGAATATCTTAAAACAACCAGAAGGAAAGAGGAAGGAAAGATTCAGTGTTCACCTTTCCAGGTAAAGAGGAGAAAGTTTTTTAATTGATAACACTTTTATTACAAGAACACACAGTATATGCTAGTACTGTTGGATATATTGAAATCCAGCTTACTTCTATACAGTAAGATTATGCTCCTTGAAAAATAATCACACCACATACCTTTAAAAAACTAAATCAGTAAGGTAACATTAAAACAGTTTGCAATTGCAGAAATTTGTTTTAAGATTCTTGAACAAGACTCAAAAGGTAGAGATTGAAGAGGTAGAGGGAGATAATGAGACAGTGAAAGAAAGTGTCTGAATTAGGAGAGTAGAATCTAACCACTGCAAAATCATTAGTAATAATTAATATTTATACAGCATAAGTGGATTCCCTTGGACATTCTTTTAATTGTAAATTAACCTGTTAGGCAGGAATTTAGATGACGCACTATTGATCTCATTTGGCCTGAAAACTCTCAATACAACCACATAACAATTTCTGTGTTCCTCACTATAGCTGGTCCTAGTGAAAGTTCAAGCATTGAAAAGCCCAAATAACATGGGGTTTTTTTATCTCTTAACACACGTGGTCATCACAGGTGTTTATCTGTGATATGTTCTTAGTAAAAAATCTCATTAACCAAAATACTAGCAGGAGGGGTCTGTTCGGAAGCTTCTGGCATGTTGGTTGTTCTCCTCAAGATGGAAAATTTCCAGTTGCAAATGTGCAGCCAACACTACTTAAAAATATCAAAGTGATTATAACATCAGCACAAGATGACTTTCTCATCTTGAGCTCTGTTGGCCCCAGGTCCTCCTCCTAACCAGTGGGGTCATCATGAATGAGACATTTGCTGTGGAAATCAAACACAGACCTGGAATAAAGCAACTTTCCAACAGGGTGCTGCATAGAGGAGCTGCAGAATGAGCAAAGACTCTTGAGAAATATCTGCCATCAAGCCACAGCTCCCCAGTGGCACTTCACTGCTACATCTATTTATATCCTGTGTTTCTGCAAGGCCAGATGCAGGGAAATTAAATCATTTTGACTTGAAGCTCTTCTTTAGTCTAGGATCACACTTTACTTACCTTAAAATGAAATAAGCTAGTAACCGTATGTTAGGATGTTTTTGATTCATTGCTTATACCATGTTTTGACAGAAATGTGAAGCTATCCTCTATAAACAGAGAACAAACCATAATTAAGAGAAGTCAAGACTTAAATGTCCAATGGCTCCAGGGCTTTTGGTACCTAATGAAAGAGGCTTACAGCTCAGCTTTCAGATGCTTGGGCAGCTGGTACTGCCAGGCATATTCAGGGAAGCACAGCCAGCTTTCTTAACCCCAGAGCATCATTCTAGTTACTCAGTCACATTGTCTCAAAAAATTAGGTGTTATTTTTCCCTCTGCTGGCAGTCCTGACTTCTGCCTCGCCAACACATTATTCAATCCAATTTCCATTGCAAATTCATGATGGCATTGACTTTTTCTTCTTATTAGTGAAGAAAAATTAAGGTAAAGCACAGACTACCTGAAATCCTTAATAGATTATTAAAGTCAGCAGGCATGCCATGGAAATTTTCAGATTGTTTAGCCTCTTTGTAAACTGAAGGCTAATATATGACCCAAACAATTACAGTCTGTGAACTTTCACAGACAGCCTGAAGGCAGCTGTAGAAGGTAGGACAGAGCAATGATTTTGAAATAGCAGCAGGCAGTCAAGCACTGTCTGTCAGGATAAAGCTTCTCTGCGTTCATTAGCACCAAGAGGGAATCAGATAATTGGAATGTACTTTCACATGTATTCAGCTTTTGAAAATTCATTTGAGCTAGGGTATTTTCTCCTAGGTATGGTATCATACTGCTAAAATAAATCTTGTTTTTAGTTTTGGATCTTTGTGAGGGAGGAGGGAAACAGGGGGAGGTAAGTTTTCCCCATGACATCAGCCCACCTGCACTGGGAACAGTCTTAAGGACCATGAATGAGAAGTGTCTGGGTTTTCATTTACCTCTGCTCAGCATTTTCAAAATAAGGAGAAAAAAATAATAATCAAAAGCAACAGTGACTAGGGAAGGGCAAAGCAGGCAATTGGAGACTGGAACACAGGAGAGAGTGAGGAAAATCGCTTTAGACTTCAGTAAGTGTTTCAGATACAGTATTACAGCTCATTTAAATCAAAGCCTTTGAAGGGCTTTCTGGCAAATGCACCATGTCATTTCTGTAATAGTGAAACAAAAGTTACCTTTTTTAAAAAAAAACAAAAAAAACCCAGCCTTTACGGTCACATGAAGCCAGATCTGAATAAACAAGTTCAAGAACAGAGTTATTCCTTCCAAAGCAAATTAGATATCTTTTTTTTTTTTTTTTATCCTCTGTGTGCTGTTTAACTTGGGTTTAGGAAAAACAGAAAGCAGAAAGCCAGCTGATCTGCTGCTTTGGTTACAGCACAAATTGCAGGACAAAGAACAGGTTTCTGAACTTGTCCTAGGAGGGGGAGTGGGGAAAGAAAAGCTAAGGAGCAGCTCCCCCAGACAGCTAACAAAGACAAGATAGCTCTTAATCCAGGCAAAACCAGCATCATGAGAAAGCACCTGCTAATTCATTTTAGAAACTGGGTGCTAATGGACAGTGCACTTGTTTACACATGCTAAACTAGATGAGGGAAACACAGGAGTACAATGTGGGGAAAGTTTAAAAAGAAAAAAAAAAAGTAACTCTCTTTTCTTTGTAAATAATACATATAAAATAATAAATATTTTAATAAAAGTAATAAAGCATTACTGTTTCCCCTTGAGGCTACTTCTCTTGCACGTTTATCCTTGTCAGAGGTAGAATTCAAGAACCTAAGATGGAGCTATCCCAATGAAAGCTCACTACAGAAATATCTGCATCTGGAAATGCTGTTAGTCGTCCAGAAAACACACTGAATCTGTCTACAATCCCAGACCAAATATCCCATTTCACTAGAAATATTTCTACTAGATCAGGTTAAACTGCTGAAAGGTCAAGGGAGATTTTATATTTATAAATATATATACACATGCATATACACACATATATGAACAGCAGATGGTTTCATCCCATTGCCTCCTATTTCTAATGGGATATTTTATGATAACCAATGCATGAATCTTCCTCCGAATATATCAGTAACATACTGTGATTCAAACTGTCACAATCAGACCACAGAATATTCACTGAAAATTATTTTCCACTGATTTCCCACACAACTGGCACAATAGTTACAGGCAATAAGTAAATAAATAATTATCATACACTTCTTTGACATTAATGAGCTAAAATACTATTTGTTTATCTATATGGTCTCTAACATGAGAGCACCCAGGTCTTTTAAAAAACTAGAAAGATTGTTTCTCCAGTAGCACTAACCAACCAAAATAACAATGAATACTTTAAATTTACACAATATAATTTTTTACTATCCTCTGCCAGGTATTTCTGGCTAAATAAGTCTTTATTTCTTCAGTCCAGAAAAGTCAAAGCAGTGCAGCATCATTGCATACAAATGCCTACTTATAGCACATAAAGCTGCAAATTTACATGATAAGTTTAGAATATCATTATAAAAAGAAGCTGTGGGACACATCTTGATATCAGCTACAGTGGTTTAAACCTGCAATGAACCTAAGTAGCGCTTCTTGAGATTCATGCAAGACGAACACAGGCAAGAGTATGGCTCGTTTTCTTGATATCATTTCCACATGGTAAAATTTGTATAGAGGAAAAGTTTAGGCATAATAAATTACATGTTTATTTCCTCCATTAAGAGAGATGCTGTAAGGAAAAGAGTACATTTTATATACTGTACTAGCCTGGGTCAAATTAATTGAAGAGTAATTGCATAAAATAACAATAAAATACAGATGTATGCTCAGATAAGCATTTCAAAGGGATCCAATAACACAGTCTATGAAGACAACTTGCTTTTACAGCCCATACGTCCCACAGGACTTAAGGATGATTTCCCAAGCGATGTTTTTCTTAGCCTTTGTACACCTCTGTTGTTGATAGCTTTTAGACGGATACCTACAACACCTATAAAGGACTGAATTTCTGGAGTATAAACATACTGAAATGGGAATCAACAGAGATGAGCTTAGTTCCCAGCTCGGCCACCAGTAGCTGTGTGATCTTGACCAAGTCACCTCTGTTCCTGGTTCCACTTTCATCTTGACCATCAAGATGGTCAAGAAAATGGATCCCTGTCACTGTGGGTTCAGGTCCTGTTGACACTCATGATCATTCATTAGGTAGTTGAAGCTTATGCTGGGTGTGCTTAGCACAAGAGCAATAAAGATCAGCAGAGAATGGAGATCTACGAGGATGCTCACGTTCACATATGAGAAAGCTAGATGTTAATAAAGAGTCTAACCACCTAGAAGTCTATATTGCTTTTTCGTATTGTGTAGGTATTAAGAGAGGTGTGGAAAATATTTACTCAAGCCAAAAGGAAGAGAGTGTGGGATACTAGGTATCAACTCTTCCTTTTTAAGTTCCTCGTTTTTGAATGAAATAATCTTATATCTTTAGTTTGCACGCGTGCAATAAATTATCTTTTGCAATAGCCTGCCACAATACCTGCTTTCTTTCAAGAAAATGCCCTGTATTTCTGGCTTTTTGGGTTTCCTTTTCTTAAAGAAAAAAAAGAAATAGACATAGACATCCCCAAACCCATCCCATTGATTTACCTCCTTATTGATTGCCCTTTCCTCCAAAAGACGGCATATTTAGATCTACCTCAACGCCTTCATGCTAGACATGGGCTAAAACACAACCCTTTTACCACTTCAACTGGATTTAAAAAATTTAAGAACTTCTTAAACTGGATATGTTTGCTTGATTGTTAAAGGTTGTTTGCAATGTCACCTAGATTACACGGTCTTACAGAACAAATTCAAGAGTAGCACTATAGTTGTGTATGACGGCAACATGGCCTGTTAGATCATATGCTACATCAACAGCAACCCTAAGCAATTCAATCATAACATATTTAACAACAGACATTGATTACCCTTGTTAGAAAATACCATCAATGGTCAATTTCTAGCATCTCACAATAACTTCAACCATCTCAGAGTGGGTTATAACTGCGACAGATGCCTGAAGCCTGGAAAGATGAGTACTAAACGGAGGAATGGTTTGGTTTCCAATTGTTGGACACTTCTGATGAAGTACTAATAAAAATGCTGTAACATAGGCTTTGCTTGCAATTCTTCTACCATGGAAATTTACCTACTGACAGCTTTATTAAGAATTTCATGAGGGTTTGGTTTGTTTGTTTGTTTGTTTGTTTTGTTTTTTTTTACAGCCTAGATCAACCTCAAGATGAAGGGCTTAGAAAGAGTAGAAAGAGAAAGCTGTTTTCTTACTTATTTGTAGATTCAATCTGAATTAGATAATTAAAAGTGGGGAGTAATTAATCCTGAATTCTTTTGCACAGTTTGAAGAAAGAAAAGAGAACTGGTAAATTTATTATTTAAACTGAAGACTAAGCAGTGCAGATGGAAAGTGCAGAAGAACTTTCATAAATAACTTTTTTTTGGGGGAGTCTAGAATATACATTGTGGGGAAAAAAAACAAACAACAAACTAGGAAAGTCTAGAACTGCGCAATTTACACATGATTTAGCTTTTGTGAGCTTCTACACAATAAACGAGATAATCAGAGCCAAAGATATAAATAAAGCTATTTTTATTCCTGCACCTGGCTCTCCTGAAATATCAAGACTATATTTCTCTTGTACTGCATCTCTGTTTCAACACAATGCCTTTTGGTGAAGTTATTTTCTTATGGGATCCCTATATCTGCTTTTGTTCTGAAGTGACTATCACAATTGTTCTGTTACTTCTGGCAAAGTTTAAAACAAGTATTTTTTTCTTTCTTGACGAAAAAATATTCTGAACAAATCTTTAAATATTTATATGCAATTACTTGATATTTAGTTTTTCAGGATCAATCTCTTACGATGTATTATGCTATTATTTGTATAGTTTAAAAAAATATATATGTTAGCCACCTTCTCTTCACAGAACTTGTGTAAAGAAGAAAGATACAGATGTTTCTACTTCCAGGGTAAGAAAATTGAAATATATAAGGAATACAGGTAACAACAACAAAACTTCCACATTAGCAAGTAGATTTAGTCTAAGCAACATGATCTAGTTGAAGACATTCTTGCTCATTGCAGGGGGCTTGGACTAGATGACCTTTGAAGGTCCCTTCTAACCCAAACTGTTATGTGATTGTATAATTAGAAACAACTATTATAAATTAATACAGCCATGGATTTAACTTTGCTACTGTGGGGTGGTTTATTTTAGTCAATATATGTAGTTGTCACTCTGTCCTGAACCAAAATGCTCAGGAAGATCCACTTTGCCCAAAGCTGAAGAAGGTCTTCACCTGCTACTCCACTACAGGCCACTCTGGGGACAGTTCCTCACCAAGGAACCTGGGTCTGGTTGAGAAATGACATCAGCATTTCCAAAAACCCCCAGTCTGTGGGTGCGGCACTGCTGAACGTGGTGAGGGATGGACCTGCACAAGGCACTTCACACTCTTTTTTAAGGTGGCTAAAACAGCGTGAAAATCCAGGGATTTTAATACCCAACCAAATTTTCATTTTGATTATTTAAAAAGGAAAAAAAACAACTCACTTCACTCACTTACAATAGTTTTTTTGTAAACAGGCTCACTTGAACTATGAAAAAGTACATATTCATTGCCTAGATTTGTCATTATCTATACTACTAATGCTTCATATAAATATGTTTGTCATCCATTTTTATTATTTATTGTTATTATTTATGCTTAACCAACTTAATTTCTTTCTACAACAAGGTTACCCACCTAGTTGACCAAGGGAAGCCAATTGATGTGATCTTTTTGGATTTCAGTAAAGCCTTCAACACTGTCTTTCACAGTATCCTCCTGGACAAGATATCCAGTACACAGCTGGATAAACACACAATGCGGTGTGTGAGCAATTGGATGATGGGCTGGGCTCGAAGAGTTCCAGTAAATGGGGTTATGTCAGGTTGGCGATCAGTCACTAGTGGGGTTCTGCATGGATCCGTCTTGGGGCCAGCACTTTTCAACATCTTCATAAATGATTTCAACACAGGACTTGATGGAATACTAAGAAAGCTCACTGATGACACTCTCAGGGGCAGAGAGGCCCTGCAGAGGGATCTAGATGAATTAGAGGACTGAGCAATCACCAACTGCATGAAGTTTATTGAGGACAAGTGCCACAGATTTTGCACCTGGGACACGGCAACCCTGGCTATACATAGAGACTGGGGAAAGAGATGCTGGAGAGCAGCTCCATGGGGAGGGATCTGTGGGTTCTGGTCGACAGCAAGTTGAATAGGAGCCAACAGCATGCCCTGGCAGCCAAGAGGGCAACCGTGTCGTGGGTACATCAAGCCCAGCATTGCCAGCCGAGCGAGGGAGGTGATTGTCCCGCTCTGCTCTGCACTGGTGCGGCCTCACCTGGAGCACTGTGTGCAGTTCTGGCCAACACAGGATAAAAAGGATATAAAGCTACTGGAGAGTGTCCAGAGGAGGCCACAAAGTTGGTGAAGGGTTTGGAGGGGAAGCCATGTAAAAAGCAGCTCAAGTCACTTGGTTTGTTCAGCCTGGAGAAGAGGAGACTGAGGGGAGACATGGTGGCTACAGCTTCCTCACAAAGGGAACAGGTGCTGATATCTTCTCTGCAGCAACCAGTGACAGAACTCAAGGGAAGATGTGCCAGGGGAGGTTTAGGTTGGACATCAGGAAAAGGTTCTTCACCGAGAGGGTGGTGGAGCACTGGAACAGGCTCCCCAGGGAGGTGTCACGGCCCCAAGCCTGACAGAGTTCAAGAAGAGACTGGACAACACCCTCAGACACATGGTGTGAACTGTGGAGTTATCATATGCAGGGACAGGAGTTGGACTCAATGATCCTTTTGGGTCCCATTCAACTCAGGACATTCTGTGATTCTATGATTAATACAGGTCATGACTATAAAATGATGCAGTTGTGTTCTGTTAAACCATTAGTTAATGTTTCATCAACACTCTTTTACATGTACTTTAAATCAGGTTGTTGAAAACAGACATAATAAATTCCTAAGCCACAAGTGGTCATAAACCAGTTTACACACACCCTGTTCTACTGTTCCTGGTCCTCTAAATCATTTAGCTCATATTTCTTTAACCCTACTAAAAAATACTTGTTAGTCATAAAGTGTGCCTGATGGATACAGGTCATTTAAGCTTTAAAATACTCTAATCTGTTATGGTGGTAACATATATTCTATTTCTAATAGGCCCAAAGTGAAACTTAAAAAAAACATTTCATTAATTAGAGACATCCAAATTAAAACATCACAAGTGTAGTACTATACTGAAAGTCACTGTGGTTCACATAAACCCTGCAGAGCAATATGGAAAAAAAACCTTTATTTGAGACATGAAGAGATAATGAGAACATTACAAAAGCTTCACTTGTATGTTTTCACACTGTTGCTGAAAGTATTTCTCAATTAGGACAAAAAGACAAATTTAATTAAAATTCCATCTAAATGTCCTGTTTTATTTTAGCTACAAAGTTTTTCCACTATAAAGATAAATATAATTTACCATTACCAAAAACAACTGCTTTAAGATTTATAAATGGAAGGTGAGAATAGGCAGACACACTCAGAAAATTGTGTTTCAGTTTATTGCTATATTTTAAGGCTATAAAAGAATGATACGGCATTCAAGCCATCCAAGAGGTAATTTGGAATTCAGTACATCGTATTTTAATCAATAAATAGTCGTGAACAGAGAGGACATGGTTTCTTGTGTAACTAGCCACTGCTGGGTTCCAGGGAGGATCTCCCCTTCTGAATGCCAAATATAATGAAAAATAAAACTTCAAAAGCTTCACATTGGGAATGCTTTATACCACTGTTTTGAGATGAGACTTTGATTTGCAGATAGCAAAAAAAAAAAAAAAAAAAAGAGAGGGAGAGAGAATATATAATGTTTCCTGTTAAATTTTAACTCCCTGTTTTAAACAGGTTTATTGTAAGCTGTTGAATAAGAAAAATAAAGTCATATTTGTTTTCTGTTACTACCCTGTCATTTTAAGTAGTGTTCCATACAAAAGCTACTTCCAGACTGGTTATCAACTTAAGGAATTACCATTATTTTACAAAAAAAAAAAAAAAAAAAAAAAAGTATTTGACCACTGCATTTATATTTTGCTATACCCATTTGTGTCTTCAAGCACAGTTAACCTTGCCTCACCGCTGCTACACAGAAATAAAGCACCCTGGGAAAGTGAGGAACAGCCTGTGCATCCAGGCGCAGCCTTGGATATAACATCCTTCAAATGAAAAACCACCATGCCAGTGCAAAACCTACAGCATCCTCTCAGAAAGTTGCCCTGCTTGTTTCATTCAACCCAAATCACCTAAAATAGATAGGTCTGCTTCTCCTGGCAGTGTTGCCATGGTAGCCCCATGCTCCCTGTGGTCCTGAAGCTTGTCAAGGATGGGGAAGTGCTTACACAGGTAACACAGAGCACAGCACTAGCTATCACAACAGCTTTCTCAAGCCTTGTGCAGAGGTATCCAGTGTGGTGATACCCAAGCTTGTTTCAGAGAAGATGCTGCACATCACCTTACTCCAAGCCATATCTGGACTAAGCCTTGGCCACCTGTCCCTTATCCACCCACCACTCAGCTCCCTTCAAGCTCCAAGCCTGTGTCTCCAGCAACAGTGGGCTGAAGGGACTGTGTATCACAGAAAGTCCTCACTAAACTGATGGTGGTGACAAGACTTCAGCATTTCACCCAATGCTCAAGGATTAGAGGTGGGAGGACTGAACAGGACATGGGGCAGATGAGTAGTTACTGATAGTTATTCTCCAGGCCTCCCACATAAAGAAACAGCAAAGCTGCTAGAAGGAGACTCCATCTGCTCCTGGTAGGGAGCACAAACATAAATAACATCACATGGCCAGTGTTATCCAAGGCAGCTGTTAGATCTAAAAGAATCCTAATATTACAGTATTCAGCAATCTGCACATAATGTTTAGGCAGAAAATACTCCTAAAGAATTTCTAAACTTAGTTTTTAAGCTAATGTAAACTTGAATATTTTATCTGTAAATATACAGGGGAGAAAAGCTACTGCAGCACTTTTGAAAAAAAGACCCTGTTTGGTATCACTGCATAGTAGCGTTTTACCAGAACGGATCCACATATCTGTACACAGGCAGGCTGATGTGAGTAGTTAGCAGAGGGCATCTCCCTCACGCACTTCAGATTCAGCCTCACTCAATAGCCTGTTTGCACAGGTTGTTTTGAGTAAAGTGGCAAGGACTCCAGGTCATGTCTGAAAATTTAAAATCAGTTTTGTTAATCTCTGAGCTCCTGAACCAGAGGGGAGGGAGGAAAAAAATAAAAAAATAAAAAGACACAGAAAAAACTCCCCACCCACAATCTATAGCATGCAAATATTGTTCCCTTGGAACTGCACTCATTTACTTAGCTACTGATGAGCAAGGAAAGAAAGTGTTGCTCCTTCCTGGTTTTTATGAAGTAGTACAAACCCTGTGCTGCAATTGTTCCTGTAGCTGTCTACAGCTGTGTCAAGTGATGGGATAGCCATTTACTCCAAATACTATGAACGATGGGGAAAACTGACAAAAAACAAACAAACAAGAACACACACCACAAAACACACACACAAAACAAAACAACAAAACCCCCTGCCACACCAGAAGTTTAAGACAACATTTCCTCATTTTAAAGAGAATAAACCTTCAGATTAGTGTATTCAAAAGTATCTTAAAATAAAGTTTGCTTCAAGAAGATAGATGATCAGGCAGATCACTGTTTTACAAAAGGCTGATAAATATTGCTTCACGTTCTCCCATCCAGATAAACATAGCATGTCAGTCTCTAAACAGCATTTTGAAAGACCTCATAACATAGACTTTGATTTAGCAGAGCCGTTAAGCATGCAGGAGCCCAAAGGTATATACATAAGGGGCAGGTTTATCATTGAAGCTGAAGATGACATACAAACAAGTCCTTTGCTGAACTTCAGCTGTAGTGAATTCTTTTCAGAAACTGCTGCCTTACAAGAACATTCAGTAAGTAATCTTTTTCTTTCCCCCTCCATTTCATCGGGATTTATCACCTTTGATTAGAGCTATTTCTCTGACAGACTTAAGCTTTTGCTTTATATGAGTAATTCGTATGTGGCTTCTGCTTTTGTTCTCTTCTAAAAGATGCCCATTATTTTTTTAGCACTGCCTAGAGAAAAAAAAAAAATAAAAATTCTATTGATCTATTCTTTAACTGCAACTACCAGAAATAGTTGTGCAAACAACCTCTCAGTCCACTGGTTGTTCAAAATCGCCTTGCTCTAACTGTAGTTTTACATACAGTATGGGTGGTATCCAATTAACTCAAAGGATTTTTTTTGTGTTCCTAGCTGTATGATTGAACCCCTTGGGAAAGAGATGAACCCTAAGAGCTATTGAACTGTAACAGTTAAGTAGCTATTGTTTGTTGTGTCTATTCAAGTAACTGAAGAGCACAACAAAATAAAATATTCTGTGAAGTACATCTAAAAGTTTTACCATGCATGACATGCTCTTAGATGGTCTAAGAAACACAGAATCTGTAAGTGATGCAGTACAGATCTGCTGACTTCACAGTAGAGGGGTTGGGAACACACCACTGTAGCTGTTTTAGACTCAGAATTCCACATTGTCTTATATTGGCATTCATTTCCATTATGTAGGATTTCTTTGTTTAGTTTTTTTTTAGTACAACAAACCAACCCACACCAAACACACATACACACAAAAATCCCACAAAAACCCCACAAACTACCACAATCACGAAGAGAAACAGAATCAACACCCCCCCCAAAAAAAACAAACAAACAAAAAAACACAAACCAACACACCACACCACCAACAACCAGATTTAAGGTCAATAGAGGTTTTCATCACCCTCCTGATAGCCATATTTCATTAAATTTTACCCCAGAACTCCTGCATTCCAGTAGAGGGCTACTGACAGACACATTTAGGAGTGTTTCAGAAGTATATTTGTGTTTTGTTTCAAGCTATTTTTGGTTCGTAATGCAATGTTTCAGTATTGCCTTCCCTCAATGTTCCTCTCCTAAGCCTGTGATTTTCATTCTCCACTGTAATGGCCAAGGATAGCAGTATAATTTCTTTTGTTCTTTTTCATTTCCTTCCTAGAAATTACCAGTTGAATTGCTGTAATTCAGTATGTGAAATATTTATTTTCAATGCTGACCCCTTTAGGGCAAGAACATTTGCTCAGGCACAATCAAGAAAAAGCAGATGATGGTACACTCAAGACCCGTAGTGGAAGTACCTGTTTATACACTGACACATCACAATTTAAAAATGCATTGAGAGTAATTTGTGACCCAGGGTCACTCACTACAGCAACGGAGCTAGTGAAAAGTAAGGACCAAATCTAGACTATGAGGCCACAGAGGAAATGTTACCAATAATATTGAACATTAAATCTTCAGCAGCTTCTAGAAAAAGAAAGCTCATTTTGTTGCCCAATTTGGATCCCTAGGAACATTAGAAATGGAGTCAGGACTAACAGAAGTAGCAGACATCTCATCATCTAAAGGCACCAGCATCAGAAAACAAGGCACATTTGGAAGGAAGCCAATAACTAGTCAGGTGTCTCAATTTAGACAGAGCCTCTGAATGAATGCTTGAATGAGAAGACTTAGAATGAACTTCTGGAAGAGAGAGCTAAGCTGCCATTAGCATTAACTGCCCAGATTGCTTTCTGAAATTCTCCAACCTGCTCGGTTTTGCCTCGAAGTAAAATACCCCAGTCTTCCCCCAAACAACCTGTCATTCAGTTTCCAGGTTCATTAGCACAAGCAAGGGAAAACTGGACTTCACTTCAGCAACACAAATCTCAGCTTGGCCAAGACAGATCCACCAACAGATGCTGGAACAGAATCTCACAGCTCCTAAAAGCTGCGTTCAGTATTTATTGCTGAACTGTTTCTGCAGTTATGGCACACAAGGGCTTGGTGAAGTACTTATAGCCACTTGAACATCTTTATAAGTTAAATAATCCGATGCCATCAGAATGCTAACAAAGGAAATGATGGAAGCTCTCACTGAGGGATTTTTGCCTTACCTTTCCCTTCTTCTCAAACATTAAACATCTTGAAAAATACTTGACAAACTCTCATGTGGTACTAAGCTTCTTCCTTCTGGGGATGCCATCAACAAGATTAAAACCCAAAAGTAACTGTCCAATTTTATCTCTTTTAGATTATTGAAGCTGAAATCTATTTTTGGCTTCAGCTGCTTATGTGAAAAGAGACTTTCAGGAAGCTTTCTGTGCGAGCTGCTCCATCTGAAATATTCAGTAATATACTGCTATTTTTATTTCTCTTGAACTCTTTCTTCACCTACAACAATGACTTCGCTAAAGCCAAATGAGTTTCCCAGGAATCCTTCCACATGCACAAGTAGGCTTTCCCTGACAAGGTTACTGCACACCCTCTGCTTCCTAGGCACGGCTTCTCTTTCCATCCCAGGTCTACCTGTTTTCCCAGACAAATATTGTTAAGTGTGGCCTTGTGGATCTCAAAATCCCATCTGGGATGGGTTATTTGCCAAAGACAATAAAAATTAAAAGAAAATGTCACAGGAGTTTAATTCCTAGTACCCTAGTATGCTACTAGTGCTCATCTTGAACCAGGGCAAACAAAGTGTTTTTGGTCATGGGCCAAAATACAGATTTTTTTTTTTTTTTTTATGTTTTAGTTTTTAAACAAGTTTCAATAAAAAACTCCAAAATAAGGCATAAATTCATTAATTACTGATGTCAAAATTGAATTTAAAGGGTTTGTTTAGCTAAGTTCCTGTTCCCTGAATGTGTAGTGCAAAAAAATTATTCAGGCATCTTATGCTTCATTTACTTCTATCACTTTGGCCCCCCAGGTGAGCTGTCGGGATGCCGGCCATAGCTGAACTCCAGAAATTGGCATGCCATGGTTTGAGGAGCTGCTCTGCACGCTATCAAGCCAAGAATCTCTCGCCACCAAGCTGCCACAGCCTGTGGTCAGTCTGTTGGCTCCCTGCCTCAATTCTGCTGCAGGTCCCTTCCCCCATCTCCTGTCCACAAGGACAGGGGGATTCATATCTCCTCAGGCCCTGAAGTTCCTTCTTTCACATTCACCAAAACTTCAAATAAAATAAAAAAAATAAAAAATAAATAACACATTCCCTTTGACCATTTCAATGATGAGAACAGGAATCTCCAGTGAAAGGACAGTAACAAACACCCACGGGGTGGGCAACACTCTTCACACCATGGACATTAGTCAAAGCCTGCAGGGGTTGATCATAAACAGCTGTCACGCTCTAGAACATTTCAGTTAATTTGATCAAAATGAGGTTTTTGATTTAGAAAAAACTGCCCAGGATGACATGTGGACTTTCTATCCGCTAATAGGAGAGACTTTAAAGCACTGGGTCAGTCAGTTCATGGGATGGGAGCACAAGTGATATTTGCCTCAGTTCCTGTGCTAGCTGGGATGGATGAGGAACTAAATAAAGAGAGGAGCAGAAAAGCCCATCTCATCAACAGGTGGCTTAAGGATTGGTGTCACCGTCAAAATTTTGGGTTTTTTGACCATGGGCCAAGCTCCGTGGTACCCAGTCTCCTCAAATCAGATGGGCTTCATCCTTCTAGGGAGAGCAAGAGGACTATAGCCCATAAGTTGGCAGGGCTGATCAGGAGGGCTTTAAACTAGGTTTGAAGGGGGAAGGGATTGAAACTGGGCTCTCCAAAAATCAGCCTACGGATGGAAAGCCCAAATTAAGAGGGAAATCAGCAGCCCACTTGAAGTGCATGTACACTAATGCACGCAGTATGGGCAACAAACAAGAGGAGCTGGAAGCCATCGTGCAGCAGGAAAGCTATGACATAGTTGCCATCACAGAAACATGGTGGGATGACTCATATGACTGGAGTGCTGCTATGTGTGGCTACAAGCTCTTCAGAAAAGATAGGCAGGGTAGGAGAGGTGGAGGGGTGGCTTTATATGTTAGAGAGTCACTCGACTCTGTTAAACTTGAGGTCAGCAGTGACAAGGTTGAGTGCCTGTGGACCAGAATCAGGGGGAAGTCCAACAAGGCTGACATCCTCGTGGGTGTCTGTTACAGACCACCCAACCAGGACGATGAAGGAGATGAATTATTCTACAAGCAGCTGGCAGATGTCTCAAAATCGACAGCCCTTGTTCTTGTGGGTGACTTTAACCTGCCGGATATCTGCTGGGAGCTCAATACTGCACAGAAGAGGCAGTCTAGGAAGTTCCTAGAGTGTATAGAGGACAATTTCCTTCATCAGCTGGTAAATGAGCCCACCAGGGGCAAGACCCCGCTAGACCTACTGTTTACAAACAGAGAAGGGCTGGTGGGAGATGTAGTGGTTGGAGGCCGCCTGGGGCATAGCGACCATGAAATAATAGAATTTTCAATACTCAGAGATGCAGGGAGAACCATTAACAAAACCTCTACGCTGGACTTCCGGAGGGCAGATTTTTGCCTATTCAGAAGTCTAGTTCAGAGCATACCCTGGGAAACAATGCTTAAAAACAAGGGGGCCCAGGAGGGTTGGACATGCTTCAAGCAGGTGGTTTTGAGTGCACAGGAACAGGCTATACCAGTGTGCCGAAAGGCTAGCCGGCGGGGAAGACAACCGGCTTGGCTAAACAGGGAGATTTTGAATGAAATCAGAAATAAAAAGAGACTTTACCGACTGTGGAAAAAAGGGCTGGTTACTTATGAAGAATTTATGGAAATAGCTAGATCATGCAGAAAAAAGATCAGGGAAACAAAAGTGCAATTTGAAGTTAACTTGGCCAATTCTGTCAGGGATAATAAAAAGTCCTTCTTCAAATATGTTAATAACAAAAGGAGGGGCAAGGAAAACCTCCATTCTCTGCTGGACTCTGAAGGAAATATAGTTAACAAAGATGAGGAGAAAGCTGAGGTACTTAATACCTACTTTGCCTCAGTTTTTACCAGTAAGACAGGTGGCCCTCAGGACAACTCATGTCTAGAGATGGTTGGCAGAGATAGAAAGCCAAATAGGCCCCTTGTATTCCAGGAGGAAATAGTTGGTGATTTACTGAGCCATCTGGATCCTCACAAGTCTATGGGACCAGATGGGATCCATCCTAGGGTGATGAGGGAGCTAGCAGAAGAACTTGCCAAGCCGCTCTCCATCATCTTCCAACAGTCCTGGCTCACTGGGGAGGTCCCATATGATTGGAAATTGGCCAATGTTACCCCAGGCCACAAAAAGGGCTGCAGAGCTGACCCTGGCAACTACAGGCCTGTCAGCCTGACCTCGGTGCCTGGCAGGGTTATGGAGCAGATCATCCTGAATGGAATCACACAGCACCTTCAGGATGGACAAGCAATCAGACCCAGCCAGCATGGGTTTAGGAGGGGCAGGTCCTGTCTGACCAACCTGATCTCCTTTTATGATCAGGTGACCCAGCTGGTGGATGAGGGGAAAGCTGTGGATGTGGTCTATCTGGACTTCAGCAAGGCCTTTGACACTGTCTCCCATAATATACTCTTGCAAAAGCTGGTAGCCCATGGCTTGGACAAGTGTACTCTACGCTGGGTTAAGAACTGGCTGGAGGGCCGGGCCCAGAGAGTGCTGGTGAATGGGGCTGCATCCAGCTGGCGGCCAGTCACTAGTGGTGTTCCCCAGGGGTCAGTGTTGGGTCCAGTCCTGTTTAACATCTTTATTGATGATTTAGATGAGGGGATTGAGACCATCATCAGCAAATTTGCTGATGACACCAAGTTGGGAGGGAGTGTCGACCTGCTGGAAGGCAGGAGGGCTCTGCAGAGGGATCTGGATAGACTGGAAAAATGGGCTGATTCCAATGGGATGAAGTTCAATAAGGCCAAATGCCGGGTGCTGCACTTTGGTCACAACAACCCCCTGCAGCGCTACATGCTGGGCGCAGAGTGGCTGGAGAGCAGTCAGACAGAAAGGGACCTGGGGGTGCTAATTGACAGGAAGCTCAACATGAGCCAACAGTGTGCCCAGGTGGCCAAGAAGGCCAACGGTATCCTGTCCTGTATCAAAAACAGCGTGGTCAGCAGGACAAGGGAAGTGATCCTTCCCCTGTACTCTGCATTGGTGAGGCCACATCTGGAGTATTGTGTTCAGTTCTGGGCCCCTCAGTTCAGGAAAGACATTGAAGTGCTGGAGCGGGTCCAGAGAAGAGCAACACGACTGGTGAAGGGACTTGAACATAAGAGCTGTGGGGAGAGGCTGAGGGAGCTGGGGTTGTTTAGTCTGGAGAAGAGGAGGCTTAGAGGTGACCTCATCACTCTCTATAACTACCTGAAGGGAAGTTATAGCCAGGTGGGGATTGGTCTCTTCTCCCAGGCAGTTAGCAATAGGACAAGGGGGCATGGGCTTAAACTCTACCAGGGGAAATTTAGGCTGGATATTAGAAAGAAATTCTTTACAGAGAGTGGTCAGGCATTGGAATGGCCTGCCCAGGGAGGTAGTGGACTCGCCGTCCCTAGAGGTTTTTAAGCTGAGATTGGACATGGCACTTAGTGCCATGATCTAGTAAATGGACTAGAGTTGGACCAAGGGTTGGACTCGATGATCTCTGAGGTCTTTTCCAACCCAGTCGATTCTGTGATTCTGTGATAAGCCCAAACCTCTGTGAAACAGGTTGGTCTGCAATCAATCAAGTGCCTTCCTCAGGTACACTTTGTTAATCTTTCAGGAGAAGCTTTTGTGTTCCTAAAGCCTCTACTTGGAATGGAGTAAACACCACCAAGAAACTCTACAGAAGTGTCGTAACTTCTCCTCCTCTAGTAGCAGAGAACTAGTTTATGAGGCTAGAAAGATGGTAGCTTAAGTCTGCACAACATACAAAATATGCAGCATACTTAGCATGTAGTAATCATGGGTCCAGTCTGTGGTACACCTTTGTAGTGCAAGTTTTTCACTAAACTGCCTCAGCTGCTGTTGTGAGGTGTATCTGAGCCAGGGTTCAATCTAACCATTGGATCTCTGCATTTCCTCCTGCAGCAACAAATCTGACCCTGTTTAAACACCCCTTTGTTTGACTGTCAAGCCTCATCCACATTCTGCACCAAAAGAACCATATTCCTAGAGAAGATCATCAACAATAACCACTGCCACCCCTTCCCATACAATTTTATATTATAAAGTCTTAGCCTCAGACAGGAGAAACTGATGTTGTGGTTGCATTGCTACTCGGGGATTATACTCCACACTCCCAAAGCCCCAGAAAAATACTTTGAATTCCAGTCATCACGCACTAACATTTGAAATCAGCAGAAGCCTCCATATGCTTTTCAGAAATTAGGGGAAAGTAATCTGAATATCAGGTCCCATAAGTTCTTTCGAGCAATCAGAGATGAAAAATTATGCATTCACTCTACAGCATTCCAATGTGTATTTTGATGCAGGGTAAATTAATTGTCTCTGCTAATTTACTCCAGTTACTTCACAACCTTGTCAATTAGACAGCTCTGTGCAGCATTATTGTTCCAATTCCTTTAGAATAATGGCTTCCTTTGGTGTTGTATTTTTTAACTCATTGAGCATATAGATATGTAGAGCATGTCAATAAACAAATCTAGACATACTTGTGGGAACAAATCCATCACTATCTTATTTAAGAGGCAAGTTTTACTTCTCACTCATCCACTAGCGTGATTCCATCAAGAGCCTGGAAGGGGCTGCCTACACCATGGCCACACCAGAACCTTCTGCTCTTGCAGTTACGTGCCTGCTTTCTGTGTCTCTGTCCAGAAACAGAGTCAGGGGAGTTGCCCCCCCCCCCTTCCCTTTCCAAGCTGGGGTGAAGAAAGGAGTCCCCATTTTCACATCTATATCTAAGACAGAAGACAAGAGAAGTATGAGTTCTGTAGCAAGCCAAGCATAGGCAAAACATGGCCCTGAGCTAGCACATGTGAGGGTTACAAGGAAAAAGATACTCTGACAGTAGTAAGTAGTTTAACTGAGCTGCATCCAAAACCTACCTTCAACCAGGTACCTAAGCTAGCTCAGCAGGGCTTGCAGCTTTACAGATGCTCAGCAAGTATGAACCACATTACTCATTTTAATGCACCCTGTATCTGTATCTGTAGTCAACCACTGCTGCATTTGGAGCTTGACTACACACATTCCAATTTTACAAGATCTGCACAAGTTAATACAAGCACTTTCAAGCCATATTTCTGCAATACACAATAACTACAAGTGTTCCAAGGTTTTATTCCCAAATATAACAGGAAATAAGAAGTTTGCTCATAAAACTTAGCCTCCATCCGGAACAAAGACAGAGTTATTCAGATCAGCCTTGAGTAGACAGTGCCAACCAGTCATCAGGAAAAAAAAAAAAAGGAAAATAAAACCAAACCAAACCTTCCTCCTCTCCCTTTTAACTGAGGAAACTGGCAAGGAAAGAAATTAAACCAGCTTTTGATGAGCCCCTATTAGTTTCTGTCTGGATGCCAGCTGTCCTCAACTGCAAAATGCAACAAAAAAGAAAGCAACTTCCCTACCTGGCACAGCAGCAGCATCCAGAGAGCAGAGCAGCACCCCATACAGGAGCTGGTTCATTGTGAGATTGATTTTTCTCCAAGCAGCTGAGCTAAATGAAGGCATGAAAGCCCTAATTAAGGAGACTGGGCTAACTGCTGCTTTAGTTAGCATGGGCTAGCAAGCATATTAGCATATAAACTTTTGTATGGGTTAAAAGCAGCCCTCACAGAAAATGGATGTCTGTCGTGTACAAAGGAGTAGAACAGGGACAAAAACTGAGTTAGAGAGGAATAACTGAAAAGGGAATGTTCTCTAGGTACTGAAGCTCAGTTACTTGTGTACATCTTTTCTCTGCTAACTGCGCAAAGCCCTCTTGCCCTGGCAAATCTGTGTAGTCTCAAGACAAGACCCACACGGAGCTGCATAATGGGAGAAGAAATTAGTTCCTACCACACTGGCTTACATGTCCTTGTGTGAGGAGTCTATAAAATGAACTGTGGAGAAGTCAGTCTCTGGCACAGATGAAGCTGGAAGACCAGAGATTCCTTACAGAGACTGTGCACCCAGGAAGAAAAAGTGGTGCCACACTAAAGAGGAGAATAGCTGGGAGAAACCCAAAGGTCTGGGGGCTTCCAGCAAAAATATCAGGTTTCTGACACTGTAGAGAGACGCAAAAGAGGCTCCATGCAAGGATTACTGATTAAATCTTCCTTCTAACTTCCTATTGTGCACAGGCACAAAAAATGCATGGGAACGTTGTAATACATTTAAGCGCTAGTTTTATATATATGTTTGTTGAGTTTTTTGTTTGGTTGATTGTTTTTTTCATGGAAGTGTGTTACACTATATGCTTGTTCAAAGTTTGTAGTTACCTCTGCTATGTTATGCCACCTCTATGTGTCACTCAAGGCAAAATGACAAGCAAGGCTTCATCAAGGTTACAAGATACTTGTGGGGGCTGGACCACCCTATTTCTCAGTGCCAATGCACTCATTTCCAGCTGGAATCATGCAGGAAAATTAAGTATAAACAGGAAGAAAAGCTATTGACATAGATCATATATTTCTGCCCTTAATTAATGTGTACTTTACCAAACAAAATAGCATTCAGCTGTAGACTTTTAAAGTGAAGTACTCATTTGCTTAGAGCTATTTTATAAGACCTAAATTTCAGCATAGATTTTCATGTGTGTTATTCCGTGTTGCAGATGTGGCAAATCTGCTATGTATTTCTCAGAGTGAACTCTCGCATTGTACATCTGGTTTAAAGTTGGTGTTGCAAATTGTAAAATAACTAAGGGATTATGAGATTATATGACAAAGCAGAAACAGTTCTCCTGATTCCCTTTGTATCTTAGGTTGGACGTTTTTCAGGACTAGTCAATTATCCATTAAAACCTGTAAAGTCCTGTCCCAAGAGGAGGGTGTCACAGTGCCATAAGGCCCATGGAGAGGACAAGCAGGTTTTCCCAAAAGCTGTCCAGGGGACAGGCTACAAGCTGCAGTATCACTGAATGTATACAGGGAGTTCTGCACTCGAGGACACTGTATGTGAATATCTAGGATGTGCAAAGGAAACACAGCCCAAGCCAAGCATCTATCTGATACTGGGTATGTCAGAAGAAAAAGGAAGCAAGGCTGAGACTTCTCCAGCCTGGTTTCATAGTGATGCCATGGGGACTGGGCAGACCAGCCCAAGACTGGTGGGTTTCCCAGCCCCACATTGCTCCCAGCTCCAAGAGGACTCTGCACACCCTAGCACATCATCTGAACTGCACCTTGAACAGCACCACCACCACTCAGAAAGAAGGAGCAGCCTCCATTGAACATCTCAAGACTTCACAATTTCTTTCACTTCAAAAATGTACTTCGGAAGCTTGCCAGATAATTCACTACCTCCTGCTCTAGTTTTTTGTTTCAGAGGATGAGCTGGAGAGAGGCAATAATAGCCATGAAGATTAAAACAATCTGACTATTTAAGATCCTAATAACAATAGGGAATTGTATTTATATTAGCATTTCCCTCTCAAGAGCTGGAGGATCATCTTTGTGGTGATCTTCTGCAGCTTGTTGTTCACACACATTATTTAAAAACAGTTTGGGCTATCAGTCATTTCAAAGGCAGAATTCCCCAAAACACACAGACTTTTTCTTACTGCTTTGCCTTTCATGTACATAAATGAAGATTCTTGATCTTCTCCAAAAATATACTTCTAGGCAATTCTGGCAGTCAGGTTGTATGAACTGAAACCTCAGCATAAACAGATCTGACGTTCCCTCTTGTTTTTTGTCTGATAAAGATACTGGTGGATCCAAGCCTTATTTTGAGGTTATAGAGCCATAATAAAGTTGTAATAATACAGCAATGCAAAACAAAATTATTGTATACGAAACAGAATACTGTATCAAATATAACCTCATTTAAAGAGATTTGAATAAATACCCAAACAACAAAAGCAGAATTAGGTTTTATTGTTTTTATGCTGAACAAACTCTAATGCTTTAGAATAAGCAATGCAATATTGCTAAAGAAAAAAAACAATAAAGACCTTGCAGACATATTATCCTTTCTGTTTTGTTGAGAGAGACAGGATATGTATTTGGACAGAAGGATTAACAATTCGCTTTCTCAGGACAGAACTCCTGTAGACAGCATTGCTGACCATTCATGCTGTCTTTGCCGATGAGGATCTTCAGCTCCCACTGAAGTCTGTGAGGGTCTGTCAGTATGTTTATTTGTGCATTGAGTCTCCCTAACAGTCAGTGCCTCCCAGGAAAAGAGAAATAAATGAGGTGGCCATTCAGGTCAGGGGTCAGGGTCAGCATTGGGGTAGAACACATTGCCTTAATATTGTTGGTGTGGTGCAACCCATAGCCTTGAGCAGGCTACTTTCAGGACAAAGTCTCTGAGTCAGGTGTCTATTATGGGTGGCTCTATCGACAGGTAGTTGGCAATGCAAAGGGAGCAATGTCATTGGTGTGTACGTCCCTAAAAACATGTCAGAATGTAGAGTCAGAGAGAGGCTAGAGGAAGGAAAAGGAAGACTTAGAAAGTGCTGAGCAAAACAACTGCAAAATAAAGAAACACTCCCCTTACAAATGTGTTAGTCCTAACATGAGCGTGCTGCGACACAGTTCCATTCAAAACAGTGATGCTAACACTGTTGCTGAACGTATCCCAGCCCACATGCATTCAGCAGGCAGCAGGTTCAGTCACTGCTCAGAGCTCAAGATGTGAATTCTCTGCAAGATCATTTCAGCCCCTGAAACTCACTGTAGTGTCAGAAACTGTGGTAGTTCCACATATTCATGATCTCCAGCTCTATGGCAACCTTAGTAAAGTCATTGATATGTGAATATGTCATTTTATAACTACTCTAATTTTATTTTTGAAAGTAAAGTTCCTCATTATGCACTAATCAGACTTCTAATCCCTCAGTGTTCCTTTCTCTGACCTCCTTAGGGAAGCCATAGAGACTTAACAAATATGCCACCTTCTTTTTTTAATGTGCTCATAAGAAGTCATCAGATAAGAGGCACTCTGGCATCAGAAAAAATGATTAAGCTATTTACAGTGAATATATTCACAAATGAGGATACGATTAATTCAATAAAATCTGTATTAAAAGATCTATTTTTGAATAACAAAGCTTCCTTCTCAATTATTTTAGAATCTAAGCATTATGCGCTAACTATAAAAATTACACACGCGTTACTTCCTTGGCATGTAATAAATAGAAAGCAAAATTCTTATTTCCTGATGAACATAAGAACAGCCATGATGGGTAGAATCAAAGGCGTCCTCTCCATGGCACTAATGAGAATGCATGGTCCCAGATGAACCATCTAGCTTTTGGCAACCAGTAGCTCAGGAGTCTGGTAAGCTGGGGGCTTTATCAAGCCTTATACAGCATTGGTAACTGGAAAAAAAATACATGAATACACACACAAAAACCACACACAGAACTACAAATAGTTGCACCAGCCCTGGCTACCCACCCATTTTAACTACTGTCTGTGGCCAGAAGTAGATCCTTGTGGTGTGGCACATAAAACCAGATTGAGGCAAATGGTATCTGGTAACATCTGGCTCATCTATCTAAGATTCAGGAAAACATTTGAGTATATGTGTAAGTCGATATCTCTCGGAAGCTGCATATTATCACAATTTTGAGTGAAGAGTGTGCCAAAATTCTGTTCTGAAAAGGAATGTCATTCAAAACAAACCCTAAAGTTGTTTTTCTTTTCTAAGATATGGATTTCTTTTTTCTTTTTTTTTGCTTCACATTCAGGTAAATGTAATAAAAATCTTTTCAGATGTCTGTAGCAGTGGCTTTCCAAATTATTGGTCAAAAAGGAATACCTCTTTGGTTTTGCAGCTTTATAATTTCATTCGATAACAGTTACTTGTTCCTGCATCCTCTGGAGGGTGAACAGAAATGGAAACATGTCCTCTACTTTTTATTGATTTTATCCCAGATATATAGTTTCTTGTTGCCTTTAATCTTTTCTTCTATTCTTTCTTTTTGTCTGAGGAGGTTTCCCATGCTGCTAAGCATGCTGGCTTCTCTGAATGTCTTTTATTTTAGAGAAATCCGTTCTGAGACACAGCAGTAGAACAGCATCTGTTATTCTAGCTGAGGCTATTGGTGACATGTCCAACTTACATGGTGGCCTTCTCGTATTTTCAGTATTATTTCTCATCATATTGCTCCAAACTATAACATCTTTATGTCTATTTATTAATTTGTTTGCTTTTGCTACTGCTGAAAAATGTGGAGCAAGATTGTACCAGGGTCTTTGTATTTCATTTAGTGACCATTATGGACTTTCTTCTTATCCTTCCTGAAGTGTCTACCTCAAAAACATGAAGAGTTTTTTTCTATATGAACAAAAGTCATATTTCCAGCTTCAGAAGACAGTACACTTTAAACTTGCCACAAATCAAATAAAAATATAGTTTGTCCTGCATTTCAGACCAGTGTAATTTCTGGTGTATATAGGTTTGAAGAGATAAGACAAGAGGAAACATTTATTACCATTTATGTAATTATGGACTTTTCTCTCAAGGACTTTGGAGTGTCCCAGCACTCAGATTTAACATGCAAAAAATTACCACAGGAATTGTTTCTTGATCTCACCTGATTTTTGCTGGATAAGTTCATAATACCTTAATTTACACATTTTCCAACTGTTTATCAACTCCGTTTCTCCACAGGTATGCAAACATAGTTATCCAGAAAGTCCTCTCAGGCTCACAAAGCAGAACATATGCCTCATATGAACTGTTGTCAACACAAAACGTAATGAGAAGTTAGAAAACCCTTTAAAGATTGATTTTCTGGGACTTCCTGCTGCTTTACCATAAGAACACACAAACTTTACCTCTTCTGTGTGGACAGACAGAGAAGACAGTATGCCTAGATTGGAACACTACAAAGCTCTTCAGGGCAAAAATGTCACCTCAACCTTCCCCATGGACTCTGTTCAAGATGGCAAAACCTCTGTATTAATGCAGCACTGGCAAGAGAGCCTGCAATGGTTTGGGTTAACATCATGCTGTGATGGTCCAAGGATTGACTTTCAAATAGGATTTTACAGTACTCAATAAATACGTAACGTCGCAGTGGTTCTTGTCCCTCACCATCTTCCATTAAGAATGCAGCTATTTGTCTAATCTGTCTGAAAAAATAGGAGTGTAATTCACAATACCCACCTAAGTCCAAGACACTTCAATGTGCCTTTAATACTGTGTTACAAAAATTACTGACCAGTCAAGAATGTGGTCCCTTTCAGCTCATACTGGCCATGCAGGTGTGGAGCACATCAAGCATTTTAATTGGTCACACAAGGAAAGAAGAGTAAGGTTTAGCTCTGGCAGAAACCAGAAAATCTTGGATAATGTTTAAGTTTCTCTAGTTAATTATAGAAAGTGTCAGACGATGTTATACAAGGGAAGAAAGCAAAGGGTAAGAGCAATAATTACTATGAAATTCATTGCCCAAAGTGTCAGACCAAGTAATAACTAGGGTTCTTCGTTTTAAGAGAACAGGTAAAATTGGCAATACGAGCAAATACTTTATGAGAGTTCTAAGGTCCAAGTGAAAGTATATTAGACAAATGTAAAATTTTAATGTTTCAACATATAAAGGTTGTTATGAACTCTGGGTTTTACTGCACCACTTTCAGCCAAGAAGCATATTGAAGCTTAGAGCAGGGCAGTTTTAGAAGTTAAATCCTGCTCATACATGCCTGGGTAGACAGCACCATGAAATAAAGCAGACCTATGTATTAAAAACAAATAGCAAAACTAAATCACATCTTGCACCTTTAAAGGCTAAATCATGTAAAATAGCCCGTCTCTAAGGCAGGTACTCAAGGGCAGAACATGCTGGCCTCTCTTAAGCCTGATCAGCAGCATTAGCAAGGAGGCTGTGATACTGCAGAGCAAGTGTCTGTACTGAAGGTTCCAGCTTTTTTCTCAGAATTGCCCTAAGGCTTTCATGAAGAGCATGGCAACAGGCAGCTTGAACCTTGACATACCTGTGGCTCAAGGTCTGTTTTGAGTCTCCACTCAAATCGCCTCCAATGAACCAGACCTCCTGATTCTCTCCACAATTGAGGTTGTTTAGCTCCAGGTAAATCCTCTGCAGATACCCACAGAGAGGGTGGTCAGGGTACAAAGAGGTAGGCTAGCTCCCAATGGCAAGTGACAAGAGAGCTTTAAGAGGTGAGGCCATTAATATGATGGCTCTCATTTCCAGAGTGGCAAGAAGAAAAATGCCTGACTCCTTGGGATGGAAGAGGGATTTGACACTCACAGTTTTGAGACTTATATTTCCAAACATCCTTTCCTCCGATTGCTGTGGTTGTCTCCAGAAAGCCAATAGTTACAAATAATGAACACAATCACCTTCAAGATTAAAAAAAAATGACATGCCTTAGCAGGTGTCAGAAGATTTCCTTTTGACGTGATGAAGTTGTGTTCACTTCAGAATGCATTTTTTACAAAGTCACATACTCAAGGTTAATAACAAAATCTGAGGTGTGGAAATCATCAAGTGAATGGAAAGATGGCCTAAAAAATGTAAAACAGAGTTACATGAAGGACAGGGAAAGACTGAAATAGTAGCTGCATCTTGCATGAATGACAGAAACACTAAAAGAATGAATAACAAAGGAAAACAGATGCAGCAGAGAGATGTTGAATGGCTTTGATCATTCAAAGGCTTAAACCTGACATAATTTAATACTGGTGGACAGATATGAAAAGAGGATGATAAAAAGAAGGGGATGCAAAGCAATAACACTCAGCTGCATGAAGAATAAAAAGTGAAAAGGGACAAAAGAGTCAAAACAGTAAAGACAAAACAATCAAGGAAAACAAATCCTGTCTGGTACAAACACATGACAGAAACAGGCTCTGTAAAGGAAAAGACAGCATGGAGAAGATTCGAACCAAAAAATAAACTTTAAAAAAAAATACATATATATATCATACATCACCAGGAAACTGCAGAATATGCCCCAGTGGGAGCAAATCTGCTCCTGGAGATGGACCCAGCTCATAGCAGAGCAGAGCAGAGGAATTTGCTTCTTCGCTGTTTCCTGCCTAAAACACACTAATAATTGTATTAGCTTTTCTCAACCACATACCACCAGAGCAGCCTTGGAAACCAGTCTTGGAGATATAATATTATTGCTGTGTTGCATTTGCTTTCATATTATTCCTATACCTGCACAAAATTTGTCACACTGGTCATTAGTTTCAGATGTTGTCAGATTTGTAACAGCAGGGATTTGTTGAAAATAAGAATTTCCTACAGGATGGGCATGGAGTTTTGGTTTGTTGGGTTTTTTTTACAATTCTGTGATTTTTTTTTCTTTTTCTAAAGAAGATTTGTGAAAAAATCCAAAATGGAATTTTTGCCTGTTTCTTAATATTCTTGCAAGGAATCCATTCCTCCTCCATGCCCAGATGGAGGCAACTCCCATATTCATGTTCTTGGAGCATTGCAATATCCCCAAATTTAGGTTTTAGTTTGTTGTTTTATGAACACTCCTGCCAGTAGACTCATTCTCTGAGTATTCATTGCCAGGAAAACACAAAGGAGTACAAACAAATGCAAAAAGATGCTATTTTAAAAATTACCAGAGCTTCAGAAGCTGGAACACATCTAGGAGATACACTTAAAAAGTAATGTTAATGTGTTGCAAAGGGAACAAATATTAATGGTATAAAACTGTTACCTTGTGTCATATATCACATCTGGTGACATCTGCACTTACAAGTTCCTGAAAAATTGTCTTGCCTGAATTGCATAAAAGTTTACCACTAAAAAGGTCCACATTACAGTTTGTAATGCACAAATTTCTGTATAATTACAGTGCAAGGCTGCCTCTGATCTTGGGCATTAGGCTGATTCTGAATCAGATAAATCATCATTTCATCACCCAGAAGTTAATTGCCACAATTAAGTTCTGCCAAACAGTCAAAATGCATCTTCCTAGAGCAGGAGCAGCCATCACTGCTCCCCTTCTGGCCTGACAAGTTCAGCCTATTCTACCAAATTTCAAAAGGATTAACCTGTTTTAATTTTTGATAAGTGTAAACACAAACAACAAGAGAGACCTGGAACTTAATTACTGGCCTGCTTACTCAGCAGCTGAGCTACAGCCTTCTGAAAGCTTCTCTCGGCAGAAATGCCTCCACAGAGCTGGGGCAGCCCTGCCAGCAAGGTTGTCCCCACACCGCAATTCAGCATCCAGTGCTTCGATTTGTCTTTGTCTCGTCGAATTTGTGCAGGGGACAGTTGCAGCCAAGAAGCCTTCCTCGATGACTTCTCCGAAACTGCATCATTTCAAGATGTCAGATTTTGTTCGACTGCTTTTACTCTTATCTGTGCCTTCCAACAGAAATTGTAGATCAGTACCTGGAGGCCACTTGCTATGAGCACAACCTGAGCATCCCCCTTCAGGTGTGAAACTCAAGCCTCTTTACTCCTTAAGGCAAATTCACTGGAGCCAGAAGTACTTTCACTAACCTTTTTATTGCGGTTGCTATGTTCAGAACTTTTTCATTTCACTAAGGTTAATAAAAAAAAAAAGATCACAAATATTTCACATGAAGAAAAAATTGCTGCTTTTTGGCAACATACATGGTTATTAATTTCCTTAGCTAAGAGCAGAGTCATCCAGTGAGAAAACTGTGCTCTACAGCAGAAATAATAATGTAAAATAAGCCATTCTTAAGTCAATATTTTTGGGGAAGTGGAACAGGGAGATTCACATTTATTTTGCTGTTTTGAAATTTACTTACCAGCAGCTGGCAAAGGTTTGTCCCTACATAAAAAAGTCTGATATTTTACTTGTTAATTTCCCTAGTTATTTTCTAGAACAGAAGCCCAGAGGTGAAATATTAATATCATTTAAAATCCTACCAACAAGGACATGTAAGCAACATTATCCCATGCACGCACAGAGACACACACATCACAAAGAATGTATTGATTCCTTCCTGTAAATGAACACTGCAATTAACAGACCTTTTGGGATACTAATGGGGATCTCAGTCTAACCACAGACTCTAATAGGCTCACAACATACAAAAGCTGTGGGAAAATATTGTAGACTTCATTTACTCGTTGGCAAGAAAAAAAAAAATAATTGTTTTGTGTGTTGACTAATTTCAAACCTCCTGATTACCTTCCCAAGGGCTCAGCTTATTTTCAGTCTAATAACCATACTGTACTACAAGAGCTGAGGGTGGAGAAATCCCCTTTGTAACCTAGCAATGAAACAATGTGTTTGTAGGAAAACTAAGTGAGACTGATAGACTTGCTAATAGATCAAAAGAATTTTTGAGCAGAGTGCCCCATGAGTACCAGCTCTTGGAAACATCAGATATTCCTGGCAATGCTGCTATGAACTTCCATGGAGATCATGTATGTTCCCTAATACTACCTGCTCACCTGATAACTTTGGCCTTCAAAAGGTACATTTCCTTCCTCAACCTTTGTATAAGCAGCTCTCAGGCCATTTTGCACAATTAAGCAGAAATCCCTCTTCTCACTCTTCAGACTCTGGGAGAAAATGGGTTATAGTACTGGTCACTGCCAAAGTAATTTAAACCTCTCGATTTAAGGATTGCTGCACCCATAGGGAAGGCTTTCTTGCATCAGGTTGCCAAGACTCAGCTTTACAGCTACAAAAAAATGTGATGATAAACTAATATCTAAATTTGCTATGATGAAATACATATTCAAAAGATAGAATAACAAATGCATTATAAAGATTTTTAAGAAAGTGAAATTTCCTTATGGGATCCAGCATCTCAGCTAGTTTTAATAGCCACTGGAGCAAGTGAGCTGGAAAGCTTCTCCTTTTTAACTTGAAATCCCTTTCCCTTCTCTTTTTTCCATTTTGGTTTACCTGCCTGTCCTTCCCTGTGATTTCGCACTGAGAAACTTTCAGAGGTTTACAGAACACTTCTTTCTCCCCACTCCATGTTAATTTTCTTTTCCATGGCTTTATTCCTGTAGACTTCAAGCTGCCTTCTCTGGCTTCTGGCCACCTGAAAACACAGCAGTGCACCTGTATGAATTGCGTCTCTTGGGAAGTAGAAGTGGAATGTCTGGAGTGATAGTGTTTATTATGTTGTTCATTTACATCCTGCCTTGACGTGCAAAAATAAAAAATCTGTTGTGAAGATGCAGCTCAGGTCCTACCTTACATCTTACTAAATTCTGGAGAATCATATCACAAGCATATTTTCATGTTCTGATGACCCATTTCACAGGAGAAACAGGAAAACTGCCTGTTACATTGTCTTCCCATGCTTATTTACAAAGACGCATAATGTTTCCACAGAAAATCTCAGCACTGGTCTGAGCTCACATGAGCAATTTCCCCATTGCTGCTGCCTGTGCATTGTAACGTGCACAGCAGAGCTATAATGTGGGATCTACGAAGACAGTAGGTATCTGTCTTGCTACCAGACATCAGTTCTGCCTGCAACTTGTCCTTAGATCAGTAGCTTTCTCCTTTCCCTCTCTCCACATATAGTGATTCTATATCACTGTACATGCAGACCGCACATGCACACCCATCTGAGCATTGGAGTTCAACCTGAATGAAAGCTACATATAATAAAGTCCTAACCATACCTACTTTCAGAAGCCCCTTAGTTACTTGTTTGATTTAAGAACATCAGCCTTGTGAGAATAAATTTAATTTTTTAGGCATCTTTTTGGCATATTCATTTTTATCATGATTTTGGACTTGGAAATGAAATTACAGTTCCACTGCCATCAGAGCCCACTCTGTGTGAAGAGGCTCAGATATCCTGCCCCACCTTGTGATCTTATGCAAACAAGCCAAAGTTAGATCCAGTGTCCACTTTTGCCTAAAGAAATGCAGTGATTTCAAAACCAGTTACTTTCAGACGACTACAAGTTTTTATGCCACAGGTATGTGGACCAGATGAGTACAAAGTACTCAAAGTTAGCCAAGAAAATTACACAGTGATACTGGTAATTTCCTTGAGGAAACCTGAAAACAAAGCCCAAATGAGTCAGGCAGACCTCGTCCAGGACCCTCAGCAGCCAGCCTGCCACGATTTCCTTGCATACCACAACTTCAAAAGTTCTCCACTCTGCTGTTCCTGCTGTCATGCTGTACATGGGAGCATGGAAGCTGAATACCTTTTTTTCTGATAATGCCAGATGGCTACCAATTGGTATAAACTTATTAATGCAGTGAAGAAACAAAACCTACATGAATCCACATTTACTATTATTCCTGAATCCAGTATTTGGCTGCTAGTTTGATTTAAATGAAATACATTTTCCAGCTATGCAGAATTCCAGCTAAGAATGTAATTGATGTCTTTCACACAGCTTGAGAATCACGAGCCACTTGTGATATTGGATAACCTCTCACTAACATCAATTAGATCAAAACCTCCTCTTCCACCAGTGACATAACCTGTTAAAAAGCATAGATGCATTCAGCAAAACTAAAAGGCAGGGAGGATTTTCCACGTATAGATACTAAATACCTCCACTATCTTCAAGGCCACCGTGGTTAAAACATCACATATTTACTCTCATTGTAATCTGTGCATTTCTAAATTAATAAGCACAAGCTGATTTTTTACCTGGGATAGAGAAGATGTGATCCTGTCTGCAAAGTCATCACACAATCAGTGTGCAAGACTTCTTCTGCATAAAGTTTTGACCAGGTTTAGCAAAATATCCTTGGATAAAAGAACTATAAAAATGCAAATTTCAATTTGCTGTTGTAAAATTCATGAATGGATGTTTTTAAGGGGATATCTCCAAATTGATATACTCAATTGTTAAAAATGGCACTTACAGCTGTCTAACATCCTTGGGACAAGAGAGCGCAAATATAAAGGGAAATTGGCAGGCCCCAAGTGCATTGCCCTTGTCTGTCCTTCCCTAGAAGAATTAGGCTAAGACATTCTGATACTTAAAGAAGGTTGAAGGAACATTTAATGGCTCAGTTACAGTTCTCTGCCTCATAGTTATGCATTGGCAGACCACATAAAATCACCGTCACAATGTAAATACTTCTGTAGAGGATCTCTGAAAGAAGCCAGGCACCACTGCACCTTTAGTGCACAAGCCAAGGTGCAGCTTCTTTCACAAGGAGTCACAGAAAAAATACACATTTAGGACATTACTATAGAATTGACCAAGAAGGGGGGCTCTGAAGTAATGTAAGTTTAGCTTTTCAGTTATCATTTTCCTGGTGTTTCTAAAATTATATGTTAAAATAAACCAGGCACAAAAGCAATTGGATAAATGAGACTTCAAAGACACACAACTGTAAAACTTATTATCTTTTGAAGAAAGATCATATTAAATGTACTCACTGTTTAACAGTTGATATAACAGTTGGTAGGAACCGTAGTGTAGAAGGAACATGTGGCAGACATGAAGTTGGGGCCCTACATAGAACTAAGCCAAGAAACAAGACCTTTCCCTGGGAAAAACAAGAAATTTCTTGTTATTTCAAATAATAAATCATGAGTGATATAAACCAGAAAAATACTTACAGTAGAACTATATCTAAGTTTTAGTCAACAGACATGAACTCAAAGATGTTCTTAGCAAATAAAACTTCACTGCAGTTCTCTAAAACACTTTGGAAAACTGAACAGAGCATTGTTTGTATCATCCACGGTGTAACAGTAACATAATTCTTCTATGTGGATATACTCTAAATATATTCCCTATGACAAATAAATCTCTGACTTAAAATATTAGGCCTATATTTTCAAAAATGACTAGGCATTTTCTAGTCCTCAGCTTCTGATGGCACAAAATCACATTATTTCAGAAATGTAAATACTCAAACCTCTATAGAATAGGTTCCTCCAAGGCATCCTGAAAAGGGTATCTCAAAAATGCCAGCTTCTTAAAGTTTATATTTAAATTCAGGAAGTTCAGGAAAGGTCTAAACACAAGGACTGAAATCTCCAGGCTTTTTCACAGAAGACTTAACAGTACAGGCAACCATAGAACAAGTTTTACCAGTATACATTTCTAACAGTCACCCAGACTGATGTGACAGGATTCGTTCTAAGGATCAGGAGATCATTTAACCTTCAGACATTTTTAATTGATGTCTTCTAGCTACAGTTGCAGGAGGAAGAATACTTAAATTCTAAATTTGGCATCACCAATAATTTCTAATATTTTTTATTTCTCACATTTTCAGGTGTCTTCCAGTGTCATTTAATGATCATATAATGTCAAAAAGTTCCTTCCACAGGAGGTAAGTAATAGCATTTACTTGACTGACTAAACTGTATTTTATTTAACTGAATCGTACTGTGTTTAGATTAAATTAAATGTTTTGAAAAAGAATCAGATCACACATGAAGTACTTTGCACCTCTGGAAAGACTTCTAGGTAGTTACTGACCTTTCAAGCATGATATTTCAGCTCTTTCTTCATTATTGTCTTGAGCTCCAATCTGACTCTGTCTGAAAGCGCAACTAGTCCTTCAGTGGAACTGGGCTGAACTCTGATTTATGAGCAGGCAGAAAAAAATGTAGCTTCTTTAACATTATTTTAGGTTTCACATTTATATGAAGTAATAACCTTCTTCTTTTGGAATACTGATTCCAGGCACCAGTTTTACTGTAAATGATAAATCTTTCTCTAGAAATAGCCAGTGATTTTTTTTCTCCCAGCTTCTGAATAGTTTTATTAATTGGGCTATTTTTGGATAGAAGAACATCTATGAAGTCTACATCTCAACTCCTCCATCACTTTCTGATTCAATAGGTTGAAGAGATCTGTAGTGTCAAACCAACACCCTGTAATTTTGAAACGGATAGAAAGACTTCTCTGTCATCCAGAGTCAATAGGCTTAAAAGTCTGAAGCTGTATATTTTATTACTACGGGTCTAGGAAAACTTCAAAGCCAAATGGCTGTTTGGAGCTTATTTCATCTTAGAAGCAATAGTTGACTTTTCTTGAATCATTAGTTACTTAAGTGAGAATTGCAAGGTGAAAATCTGAGTTCAAATCTCATTCCAAATTTAAAGTTCAAGGGAAAAAGAACTCACTGCCTTTCACATCTACAATAATTATTTTAGGGGTGAAGCCTTACAGAAAAAAAAGAAAAAAAAATTACAGTCCCACTTCTATTTCAAGTGTATCCATGTGGTTTGCAGAATAGCTGATTTTGCTAGGAAAATAGTGGGTATATTTAATCCTTTACCTGTTTTTATTTGGTCCTGCACTTTTCCCATGAAATATTAATCCTCTGTTTATCCTCAGAAATCTCTCTCTACTGAAGTCTTGAAAATCAGCACCTTGTCTGTGATACTGTTATCAATGTGCTCTCAAATAGGAAAGGGAATACAAGATCTTCACATCAAGACTCATCTATCTACAATTCATTATGCTGCTTTCAGTGGCCCCAACCTCCACAGAGGCAGAGGTGCTATAACTAGAAGTCCTTCAAAGATGGTGTAACGTGGGAATGCACTACTAAAGTGTCATTCATATCAAATGTGCATGCAATGCACATTGTACCAGAAGAATATTGTAGAAGTTGAAAAGAGTGCTGTTATGGTGAGCTGGCTTACAAGCTACACTGACAGTTTTATGGAAGGATTTACCTTCCAGATTGCAGCACATAATTTAACATACTAAACTATTGTCTCCAGCACAAGAAAGAAGTTTTATTTTTAAGGGACAACCATGATAGTACACATACAGATTGACTTATTTCCTGTCTGTTGACACACTCTTTCCTCTCCACTGCTTTTCTGCAAATAAAATATTCTGAGCAACTGATGTTTGAAACCAGCAGGCCAAACCCAAATACCTCAACTATTTTTCTGCTTTCTCTATGAAAAGCAATATCCGAGTAGCTTTAGAAAACTGCCAGATTATTTTTAAAACCAGACTCCTGACTCATTCTCTCCTCTTGTGCTTGGATATATGTGATTCAATGGAAAACATTCTGAATAATATTATTCTTGCAGTAAATACACTACATGTGAGTAATGGATGTGATGATCATTAGATTGAAAAATTAGGTCAAAAGATCAGTCGAATAAGCATTACCTTCTTCCCAAACTCTGAAGAATTTTGTTGTCAGTCAGGAAGCAGATGCTATGCAGAAGTGATTTGTACTTATTTTGCTACACCCTCTTCAAGGTTGTAAACCTCAAGATCTTTAACCAGTTCAGTGTAAGAATAAAGGAGGGAAATAGTCCTGAGCCAGAGGCAATAAGGAGCATAAGCATGCTCTTTGCTTGCTGCCTAGCCAGCATTTCTGATCAGCGATGCAGCTGGTGGGTGCTGTGGATGAGGTGGAGACCCCCAGGATCCCCCCAGGTGCTGTGGCACAGGATACCACATGTTCCTGGCAGCAAGACCAGCCAAAGGTACATGCACAACATTGGCAATTATTGGTAATATATAACAAAAATATTTTAATAGGAGACAAATAACCACTACCATCATGTTGGTTAATCCTAATCCTTGGTTATTATTGCCCAAGTTGCAACAGTAGGTCAAAATTTCTCCAGTGGATTCTGATTCCCTCAACTGGAAATGTTCCTGCTTACCAGATGGCCCATTATTTGGATTGGATGGATTATTAATGTAGTCACGTCTCTCTGTGTTACTAATAAATGTATAAAATAAACCTGCTGCACTGTCAGGAAATTCCATTCTTGCCTTTTATTACCGCTTTCTAAATGGAGGAGAGGGAAAAAAACTTAAAACAATCCTGATGATCTTTTAATACTTTAAATATGAAGAATAAAACACTTGACCTTCAACCACTGCCACATCACTGAAAAAGGTTTGGATTATTTTTTTGCTATCTCTTTGCATATAAGGTAATAAGTATGAGATTTGCTTTTATTTATTTGAGGCTGAACTTAGCATAAGTACACAAAAGGATAAAGACAGAAGAATGCAAAGAAAAAAAAACAAAACAAAACACAAATACAACAACAGATCAGTCTCTCATCCCCATACATCTTTTCATCATGAAAGCTTTTTTCTTCCTCTCATTTCTATGTCCTGTTTTTCCAGAAAGGGGAATTTTACAATGGATATCTTTAAATTATCTGTCTTAAAATTCACATGAAACAACAGGGAAAAACAAAGACTATAGGACTCCATCTCTACAAGATGAATAGAACACCTCTTCAGAATAGTTTTGGAAGAACTTCCAGGATTTAGTTCCTCATATGCTAATATGGGGATGCCAACATATAACACAAATGTCTCTCTATCGTATCAATTCCCACTTATTCATTTATGAAACGGTTTTATGGCAACAAATAAAACAAACTTGAAAAGACATGTCAAGAGTTGCATGGTCATTCCCTAACTCTGTCAAAGTGTACTCCTCCAGTAAGTTTGTCCAGCTCTCCCCCTATCTTCAGCCAAGCCCTATCAGCTAGTATAAGAATCCTCCTGAAGAACTAAAACTCATAGCAGGAAAGAAATTGCACCAAATGGCCAAAACTTAACTACAAAGAAAAGGCCATTTTCCCCCTCCTCCCCCTCTCAGTTCTGCTCTCAGAGTATACGTGGACATAATGACTCCCAAGGGGTAAATTGAGGACTCCTCAGTATACAAAGGAAAATGCATACTCTAGCAATACTTCTCCCTTTTCACCTGTAGAGACAAATAAATTTTCCTTTTTTATGAAGTCTTCATCCACCAGGAGCTCTGGATTACCATCACCATGATCTTTCCCCATTCCCTGGAAGATGGAAACACCAACCTCCTTCCTTCAAGGGAATGCTTTTCCAAACCATGCTGTAGCACAGGTCCAGCCTGTGAGAGTGGGACAAGAATCCTGAGGAAGAAAGGAGGAGTAATGATATATGCAGAAATGTCTGTGCCACCAATGGGCTGCTACTTCAGCATCTCTCACTGCAGTTTCAAGCTACTGGGATGGGATCTCGTTTTCCTGGCGGTGGGGGCCTCAGGAAGCTGGGATTCCCTCCTTCAAGGAGCTTCTCTTGTGGCAGTAGCTGGGACAGGGTCTCAGTTAAGCCCATGGGTTGAAGCAGGCAGTAGAGAGAGAGGGAAAACATCTCTCTGCCTTCAGTCCAGTCTTGTCATGGCTTAGCACACACTAACAAGCAGCTGAGTCCCAGGCTGCATTTAGATGCTGCCTTTCATTGGGACTGCAAATTCTGCACACCCCAGTCCTCTGCAACTGGGCACCTTCACAAACCAACAAGAAAGCCGTGATTCAGACCAGTGTTTGGTGCTCTTTTACAGCTACCATGAAAGATGGTGCATGAGCACAGAGAGAGCACTGAGGGGCCCAGGAGCAGCACTAGGAGGTCAGGCAGGATCACAAGAAAAGGTAGCATAATGTTATAGAAAAGAAAACACTGTACTGCAACATAAACTGTAGTATATTCTAATATACTTGTTAAGGAACACCGCTTATTTGCACAATAAGACCACAACAACTCTATGACCATTCAGGGGAAAGCACATGGGCTAAAAAAAAAAGACAAAGCACCCACACCTACTTGCTGTAGAGTCATAGGACATGAGTCTTTGCTAAATTTCTTACATTAATTAGGATATTCATCACACCTCTACTCTCACAGGGTTCAGAATAAGGTAGTTCCTGGTGCTCACCCTTGTGGTATTCCTATTAGGCCAAAAGATCAAATGTTTCGATATTCATTTCATTCAGAAACATCAGTACAGAAAAAAAAAAAAAAAATCAACAAGGAAAATCAAAAGTGCCTTCTTAGGAAAAAAGGCTATTTTGTAAGTCGATCATGGCTGAGGAATCAGCTCCAAGATGGAGAAAGAAGTAATTCTGAGAATGGGATTGAGAAGAACTGTGACTTTTATGGGTATAGGAAGCAGTTTAGCTCTGTGAAATTCTGCATATTACATCAGCTCTTAAACCACCAGTACTGAAATTATTTGGCACAGAAATTAACATTATTAAATTCCAGAACCAACCAATCCTCTGCTGATGAAGGGAGCAATTCATCCCTTCCCAAGTGCTCTTGATTTAGGCTTTGTTTCTTCAAACAATTACACCCTTGTTTAACTCAGGTTTTAAATGGGTAACTCACCTGTTTAATTAAGCATTAAGGGGCTTGAACAGATGATGGTGCTGGTTTGAGCATCATTCACTTTTCATTACTAACATTTAGGACTAGGATCCACATGGAAATGAAAGCTGAGCCTCAGGAGAAAAGCACTGCAGCAAGAAGTGGCATTGGTAGCCAAGTCCTCACTGCTAAGAAACAGGAAGACAAAAGTGTACAAGTTAGTGTTTATAAAACTTTAGACTTCAGCATATAAAAGCAAAACTCTGAACACCCAGACAGCATTCCTACCAGTAGGATAATAATTAACCCACTTCTTTGTTAATTTTAATAGAAAATATTATTGTGTCAGGAGACCAGTAATACTTACCACACATGAGCCGGAGTCTTTAAATGAGTTTGATTTTATCAACTCTACTAATATTTGCTGTACATAATAATAAGCAAAGGGAAATATTTTCATGTTGTTGATGGGCCAATTGTGTGACTGATTTGGTCCAATGCTCACTGAATGACACAAGACAGCAATAAGAATTCAGTCAGGTAAACAAAAAATTACAATTTGAAATCATCTCAACTTCAGTTTTTAGCAACAGATATCCTGTCAGCCCTGTTTGGTGCTGAAAAGGAATTATTTTCCTGTCTATCTGGAGGTTTGCAAGCTGAGCATGGCTATTTTGTTGTCCTGCACATCAAAGCTCTAGGCTATCAGGTAGTACTTATAAATAAACCTACATCGCACTGGGGATCGTTGGAGCAAATATTATATGTCTCTCACTCTTCATGCTCTTTCACACATTTTCAGGGCTCAGAATTGCTGCAGAGGGAGATTATCTGTGGCTTCTTTTTGGCCTTTTCTGTTGCAACGTTGACTGGCCTACAAAGGGGCAACTTGCCTGTTGCCACCATTCTACTGAGAAATAAAGAGATCAGACCTGGTGTACTCTGCAGAGTTCAAAGGATGCCTTTATTCATTAAGTGGAACCTCAAAAAAAACCTCAGCTGCAAGAGCTTGTTTCTGTCAGACATTCACAAGTGGTAACAACTGCTTGTAAGCAGGAAAAGAATAACAATACAAGAAAAAAATATGCTCTTTCTGCACCTGCTTTGAATTTTCTCTTGTTGTATTTTATATTAACTAGTTTTCTTTCCTAAGAACCATACTTAAACATGCTAAATGTAATAGATATCACAATACTCCATGCAGGATTTATCCTCTACAAAAACAGCTGTAATGCATCTATGCCTCAAATATTTTGCTACAATCTTACCTGCATCTCCATGCCTGTTGCATATGAAGTCATATGACTCCACATATCAATTATTTTCTGGCAAAGCTTCCCGTTTCTACCTTGCAGGATCTATCCTCTACACCATATATAATACTTTGTCACAAATATTGAAAACAAAATAGTACTTAAGTATCTAAAGAGCTTTTTATCTCTGATCCTCTTCTACTAAACAATAAAGTGGCTCAGAATAAAATATTACTCCTGATAGATAGCAGTCACAAAGACACAAACATCAGGGAAAGAGTTTTTCCTGATGCAGAGACTAGGCCATACTCTGAAGGGTGAGGGGTTTTACAGAGTTTTTAAGTTTTGGCTGTATTTCCTAAACCACAAATTACTTTGAAACATTGCATTTATCTTTTTTTCTGTCTTCACCATTTGCCAGCCTACTCTGCTTCAAATCATAAAACTGTAAAATTCCATGAGGTAAGATTCCACTTCTTAGAGGTAGAAGCCTGGAAAAGGAAGAGTTAACATGGCTAACAGTGATATTGTGTTTCTTCTTTTGATCAGCCTCTATGATTTATGGTAGGCAATTTGCCTCATAGAAATCTATTTAAAAATCCTTAAGAATAAGAGGAAAAAAAATCCAAATGAGACAGTAAGTAAAGTCAACAGAGATAGTGTCCGGATTGTTAGTGTGGGAATTTTGATTTTGCATTTCTCAACTTTTTTACATTTAGTATTTTTAGCCTTAGTAAAGTGTTGCTTAGGAATTGCATAAATAACAATGACTACGTTAACTCTCTTAATTCCAGGATATTTTAATGATGTTGAAACTTTGGATTATCACTATGCATTTAAGACTCACTAGAGTCTAAGGTTGATTCATAGCTCCAACATAGGAGATGGCTCATTTTCTCAGTGGCACTAATGGTTTAATCATTCCTACTATTCCCTGAGCACTATTTTATTCTTTGAACTGTCTTTGAAGCCAAGATTTCACACTTTTCTCTGATCTCCTTTATTTATATCCCCCCATACTTTACTTCTAAGCAGATCTTCCACTGTACTTGACCCCCAGGGAGTATATACTGCATAACATCACAGTCCCAATATTGGAAACACAGTAATGTGAGTGATATAAGGTAGGATTATAATAGGCATTAAAAAAATGAACTTTAATCAGACTTGTGAGAATTCCCATATGGAGGAATAGATTAATTCAAAAATGTCAGGTTTTACGAATGAAATCTGACAATGACATACAACCTCAGGAACAGGGATTTCACCCTAATATATTATTTCACCCAACCACCTGTAACAAACATAATTGATGTGGGACAACCATAATACACATACTTTCTCAGAAGACTTAATCTATCCTTTCCAGCAGGCCAGGAAAGGAAAAATGTGCAGGAAAACACTAGGAGTGGAGTCATCTCACTTAAATCTGTATGAGACATCTGACCTACACAAATTTTCTAGCCTGCATCACAACAGCATGTGTTAGACCCTTCTAAAGATTAATTCATCTTACTCCAAGTAGGAGTCTAAGACAAACAGAAGCAATGTGCCCTTGTAGCCCAGAAGGATGATGGTATCTTGGGCTGCATCAAAAGCAGTGTGGCCAGCAGGTCAAGGGAGGTGATTTTGCCCCTCTGCTCTGCTGAGACCCCACCTGGAGTCCTGCGGCCAGCTCTGGAGCCTTCAGTACAGGAGAGACATGGACCTTCTGGAGATGGCCCAGAGGACGACACTAAGATGATCAGAAGGATGAAACACTCCTCTTACTAGGAAAGGCTGAGAGACTTGGGGTTGTTCAGCCCATGGAAGAGAAGGCTCCAGGGAGACCTTATTGTGGCCTTTCAGTACTTAAAAGGGGCCTGTAAAAAACATGGGGACAGACTTTGTAGCAGGGCCTGTTGTTATAGAATAAGGGGGAATGGTTTTAAACTAAAAGTAGATTCAGGCTAGATACAAAGAAGAAATTTTTTACAATGAGAGTGGTAAAACACTGGTGCAGGTTGCCCAGAGAGCAGACAAATGTCTTATCTCTGGAAGCATTCAAGGCCAAGCTGAATGGGGCTCTGAGCAACATGACTAAGTTTTAGATGACCCTGCTCTTTGCAGGGGGTTGGATTAGATGACCTTTGACTTCAAACCAAAAGTATTCTATCATTATTTTCTTCAGAAAGCACATATTCACCATAGATTTAGATATATTTGACTGTACACAGAACCTCAAAGATTAGCTCAGGCTAGACATCTGACAGCCATTAGATGAGATGCATCCACTGTAGGAGAAAAGTGGTAGTTTCACACTCTCCTCTGGAGTAGTAATGCCAGTAGCTAACCAGATGGACTCACTTGAGTTTATTGCTGACTCTACCTAGCTTGGCCAGCTCAAGCTTGGAGCCCCATGCCTCTCAAGCCAGGAGTTCATAACTGTGCATGAATCTTGGGGATTCAAGCCTTTTCAAGTTAGTTTCACAGTGGGGAAAAGTGAGTACAGCAGCAATTGTTAGCAGAACCACTTCCTTCTATTTTTTTTTCCTGGTCATTACTTATATGAGAAATTGATTCGTGTTTGTAGTACAGTACAGGAAGAGATAAAAACAATATGTCTGTCAATTTTTCTTTATGTCTCTTTTTGTCAAAATACTACATATGTAAGTAACTTTTCACAAAGCTCTGATCAAAAACATCAAGTTGTCCTGGGGTTAGCTGTAAACATTAATGGCACTAAACCATTAGTAACTACTACAAAGTACATGTATATGACCTTGTAGACTTGTTAACATGCTATCCCTTCTTTTTTCCATGAGAGGTTGGCCTAGTTTTCTAATTCTTCCATTTCCAGAACTGACCTTCAACTAAAAAGAAGAAGAGAGCTCACTATCTTTACAGCATGACAGGATATTCCACACCTACTAATGTCAAGCAGGCAAGTAGCAAGCCACAAACCACAGGGTAGATCACTGTAGAAGGACACACAGATCAATTTAAAAATTACGACAATTTATACCTCCACGAGATTCCATTGTTTGAAATTGTTTTAATAATAGGTATTGTTGATCACCAAAATCTAGAAAATTTTCATCTCTAGCAGTGAGTAAAAGGAAAGAACAATATGGTTAATGTCTGTTTCCATTGTTATGAGTGTTTCTGATCAAAACATTCCATCAACACCCTAATGTGCTGTGGAGTTTTGATCAAGGACAACACTGCGTCCTAGAGAAGCTGTTTATAATGGTACAAAAGCATTACTGACTGTTACAGATTTGGAGTTTCTGAATTTGTTGTTAAATTAGCATATTCTTCCCTCTCCACTTTCCCATCAGCTGACAGATGTTTTAAGTCTTTGTGATTTATGTCTACTTTGATTGAATCTGCGTGACTTATGAGTCATATTTGAATGATGAGCCAGCCAGACTCCTCTTTGTACAGCCACTTAGGTAACCTAAGATGACAGGAAAGAAGCATGGTGAAAATCCATAAAGCACTTGTTGGGCAGTTCTTGCATTTATTGATACTTATGTATTTCCCAGTCTAGAGCTGGCCTGGAATTTGAAGTGGCATCTTGATATGTTGAAAATTACATCCTTCTTGGTAATCTGAACAGTACCAAGGAATTATTCCATGCTCCAGAATTCCATGATCCATACTTGGAGAAAGATCTGGGGTATGGAATCGGCCCCAGCCAGAGCATTCTTCTAAGCAATTACTGGATATGGAGCAGGAGTTAACATAGACCAAAAAAAATCCCTATTGGGGAGGCTGGAGCCATCCTGTTTGGGAGACTAAGAGCCTTTAATAGGAAAGATACAAGCTATTCTGGGCTAGCTGATCCAAGAACAAGAGAGCAACTGAGGTGTCTTTATAAGTTATAGCCTGAGTTCCCTCTTCATACCACGCTGGGGTGGGAGCAGAAATTTTCTTGTTCCTGAAAAGACAGGTAAATATTAACTAACCAAATGTTCTCTGTTCATTCGCAATGAAATTCATGCTTCACAGCAGGAATTAGGACCAGCCTTAAACACGCACTCATAAAATGCAATTACTGCATCTGACAAAGCTGGTCTACTTCCCAATAAATTCAAATACCAGGAAAACTAGCTCATCATCATAGAATAAGTCCATCAATAACATCTGCATGAAAAGAGAGTGTTCAGTTAATGTATAACCTTTCAAACATCAGCAGATTTTCAAAAGAAGCAAAGAAGATGCCATCTGACAGGGTGATAAAAGTTTAGTGGATTCACCATCTTGACCATCTTTAACACACATATTGATGTCACTAGTGATTTAACAACACTGAATCTGCAACACGATCACCCTTTGATATTTTTAAGATAATTCCGAGAATTATTGCACACAGTCATTCCTCAGGTTGAATCTGAAGGCTGGAAGTGGACAAAACCACAAATGTTTGTCCTGGTTTCGTTAAAAACAAGTTTCTCTTTCAGTGAATTTTGCCTGTCAGCTAAAGCCTTCATATTAGCTGCATTTTCCTGGAGAACCAGACACGTATTTTGGTAAACCTAGCAATGGAATGCAAACTTATTGATAAGCATGGATGGACATCTCGCAAGAGGGGCAACGAGAAACAAGTGACCAAGAAACTGACCAACTGTGTATAACATTCCATTCACGTGAATACTTCATATAAAAGTGGGAGATCACGAGGATCTCACCCTTTTCCCTTTTGCCTTTGCTTTTTTCCCCTTCTGCTTATGGCTGACATTAGGAGAGGACCTTGCTAGTCGTCCCTGCAAACTGAGGCCTAGTGAGAGACTGAATCCAGCTCCGGTTGGCTGCAGAGTCCAATCCAGGACTTTGGTTGCCGGCTCTGCAGCTGCTGGGACTTTCAAGATTGGCTTTGTATATTTTGTATTATTTTCTCTAATCTTATTAGTAGCATTAGTAAAACATTGTTAATTTTTCCAGCTCTCTTCTCTCTGTCCTTCTTTCCCTCCCGATTGCCTGTCCTGAGTGGGAAGGGGGGAGAGGGAGGGGCAAAAAGGGGGAAGTGGGGGGGGAGAGGGGGTTAACAATACATCTGCCAGGGTTTTATTGTCACCCCTCAATCTTAACCCTCAACAATGTTACATCTTCATTTTGATCAAATGATCCCATGTTCCATGGTAAAAAATTCCCCATTATGAAGTAAATGAAACCATCAACATTATTTGCTTTCAAAAGGCTCTTGAATGCCACCAAGCTCTAAAATATTCTTACATCAAAAAAAATAATGATAAAAAAAAAATGCAGCAAGCCAGTGTCCCAAATGTGGAAGTACTGGAGAAACACTGAAATCTACTTCTGACTACTACTCTAGAGAGCATTCTTTGTTTCACCTTATTTCATCCATGGACAGTGTTGTCTTCAAGTAATGCACAACAGAAAGTTACTATAGGCAGCAATTTTTCTGTCTCTGACTTTTTTATCTAAAGATTTCTTTAGGCCAAGCTGCTGCCATCCTTTACAAGATATTTATCCAATTGCTCTGGGAGAGCTCAGGTCAACATATGCTAAAATACAAAGGACAGATTTCAAAAAAACCTTAACTTTACACAAACGGGAAAACAAAGGACCCAAAACAGTGAAAATACAGAGTCTTCTCTTTGCTGTCTTCTGATGCTGGCTTTGCTTATGAGAGAGTACCCTGACAATAAGCAGCTGAGCTCACATGCAGATGTTCATCGCTCCTGAATTGTTATGACAGCCAGTCCAGTCCTCATAAGAAAATGAATAATAATGAATAATGAACCCACAAAACGTGCAATAACAAGAAAATTCGGATCACATCCGTTATCTTAATGAGCTAACTAACTGGCAGAAAATGTAGATGCCACCACTTTTAACAGCAATAAATCTTGTTTGTAGAGATGAAAGAGCAAGATGTACGAGTCTCCTGACCTTGCTGAAAGTAACTCATTCCTTCATTCTGGATACCATACTGGATTTTAAATAGACCACCCTAATTTTCCTCGTATTGAAAGCACTGACTTTCATTTAAAACCACTACTTAGAGAAAACTGACAATTCCCAATGGAGTCAATGAGTCAGATCTGCAAAGTAAAGGGCCACCAGTTGTGACTATATCACAGTCAGTGTAAAATAAATACAAGAGTGACTGAGACGTATTCAATTCACTCTAACCTATGAAAGCCTTCCAAGACAAAATTCCAAGATTTTTTTTTCAATAAGAATCTGTTTCATCTCTCTTTTGAACTAAGCATGCCAAAATTCACATGAAGGATTCACTTTTGCAAGTGTTTAAGGACACTTCATCAGAACCACTCTACAGTCTCATAAATACAATCTCCAGCTGTACATCAGGTTAATACACATTTAGCTATGTACCCATATGAGTTTGCTTGTTGGGCACCTGTGCATTTAAAGCACTTATGCCTGTTTCTGTACACATGTGCATGCAGTGCAGGCAGGGGGAGGAGATTTGCATTACAAACACTGAACAAGCACAATGGGATTACATTTACAAGAAAACTGAATTGCCTTTGAAAATGTAGCCCACGTGATTCAATCAATAACCTAAATATTGGCTTGGTCCGTTTTCTGCATCTATACTTTGTTCAATACAGGAAATGCCTTTGGGAAGACACTTAGCTGCCATGGAATAAGAGACAGGACAGGATGCGCATATCTCAGCAGGGATGCAACCCTGGGAACCGCTCAGCTGTCACAACCAATTGCTCTTGGTTTTTAAACCAACCCTGCTGAAACCTTTTGGAATAAAGAGCACTTTGGTTCCTTTAAGAAATGAAAGGCAACTTAAATCTTTCGGTATTTCAGAAGACAAAATAGAACTTGTGTGGAGCAAACTGCAGAAAAATCTTTTTCTTCTTATTGCCACACTATTCACTGCTCAAGAGATATGGATGTTTGATGAGAAGGTAGAAAAAAAAATGCAGCAACTGCTATGGATGAGGCAATCTCCACCAGCATACAATGGAGCAAATTGCAGCCTTGCTGTGCTGTTTTAAAGGTGTGGCTAATTCCCAAGCTTGCTCCCAGGAAAAGCATTTGCAGATCTCATGCAGCTAGGAGAGAAGATGCTTCTTAAACTAGGCACAAAAAGGTCTTGGGGTGAGTTAGATTTTTTTCAAGAAAGAACAGGACAACAGAGTATCAAAAGTACCCTGCTTTTTCCACTGTGTATCAAACAATTCCAGCTATTCCTGTGGTAGAATTACAGAGGATTCAAAAAATTCTGCTTTTCTGAGAGACAAATCACTATTAGAGGAACTTCAATGTGCTCAGCATGATTACGAAAAAATTGCTTTAACCACACTTAACAAAACACTATCAGGGCACTAAAATTAAGAGGAGAATAACTCTCACTCCTTATTATTGAGAACTAAAACACTCCAAAGATCTTCTATAGCTAACATGATTTTGGCTATTCATATTACAAACACAAAAGTGGAGTATACAATTAATAGCCTTTTAGCATGTATCCTGTGCCTGCTAACCTGTATTGCCTTGGACAGGCTAAATATAATCAGAAGTTAATTTACAATGAAAATCTTAATGATATTTGAAATCATAGAAAAATACACTGAAAAGACAACAATGAAACTGTCGCAGTATGAAAATATGCGTAATAATAGCATTGATAAGTCACATTCCTTTAAATGCTACCTATTAACATCTGTGATCTTTTGCTGCCTTTTAGAAGAATGCTGTTGCATTTGATTTTTAATCTTGGCTTTGCTTATTCAGTCTTTGAGAAAGACTTGGTATCTCATCTCTTAGGGGAATATTGGAAAGAAAAAAAAGACTGTGTCCTTTGATGCCCTTTAGCTAAATATCATTGTGTGTGTCTACATCCTCTGCTGCAGTGAGTATCAGATATTTCAGGCAACCTTTCTTTTTTGGCTAAAATTGGCTTAAAATTTATGATGTTTGGATTTAATTAGAACAATTTAAATCATGCATGGGGCAAGGAGTACTGTGAAATTATGAAGGGCAAGAAAAGCAGTTAAGTATCACTTCATTTGTGAAACTCTGCCCCAGAGCAATAGCATAATTTCTGCCGTAGTTCCTAAATGGCCAAAATGACTGTCATACTGGAATTCATTATTTTTCTTTTCCCAGCCCAATTATATTGTTGGAATAAATCCAGTGATTTACACCAGGAAATTCACCATGACTTTTATTTGTTCATTCCTTAGCCAGCCAAATACAAAATAAGCTTCTTCCAACTCTATGGTGTTTGAGCCATATCTAAACCCCTCCTTTAAAGGACTTTATTTAGTAAGAAATAGTGGCTGGGTAGCAGCATTAGATTAAATTGCTTTTCCAAGAGAGCATAACTATGAATGTAGGAACAGAGCAGAAAGCTGTTCTGCTCCAAAACCCATGAACAGTTTCAGTAGTAGAAACTTAACCCAGCTGGATTAATGAGAACATGTTATGTACTTGTCACGCACTGCTGTCCTCTAGCTCTTCACTGCTAAAGGTTTAAGAGACTCCACTGGGTTGAGTGGGATTGGGGATGCATCAAAACATCTCACTCTATTTCTTGCTTACTGCAGGTAGCATATATACACCAAGGAAGGTCTAAAGGGAATAATACTAGCAGCTCATTGTGCAATGATACATATGACCAGCTTTAGCTCAACAGAAACTGAAAATAAAGGGAAGTGTGGAGAATGTTACACACTAAACTCTTTGGTTTTTGCTTTCTTGTCTAATCAGCTTGTTATTTGATTTCAAGGGCATGTCCAGGATACCTGTTAGAGACATCACATTGGACTTACAGTTGTGCCTGTGTGCACGAGCTGAGTGGTGTTGGTCTGAAAGTCCATGCAAAGCCCAGAAGTTTCAACACATATGCTAGAAAAACTGAATTAGGAAATAAAGACCAAAGAGTTTGGAGGGCTGGGAAAAGCTCCACCTCAGCAGGCATGAAACTATGGGTTTGGGTAGGCAAATAAAGTTAGGTCATAGGTCCACAAAGGAATAAGAGAAAGAGAGTTGATATAAACAGGGTGTCCTACATAAAAGGCTTAAGCCATGGGCCTGAAGAATAATGTTTAAGCTACTAATCCAGAACACTGAGACCTGAAGACAGAATTTTGGGTAAGCAAGGAGACATTGGGGATCATGTTTCAACGAAACAAAACAGCACCACCTAATTTTTGCCTTTGACAGTTTTGCAGTAGAAGTTTTAATTCTTCCACAGTTTGAGCTGTCAAAAAAAACATATGTAGTATTAATGTACATTTTTATTACAAAAATCCAAGTAAAAGTTTAAACTCTTACCTCATGGTCCAACTTTTCAGTGTTTTAAGCACTACATGGGAAGTACCACAGAAGATGTTGCAGGACTTGATTATTAAGGCAATAGCCAGGGAAAATATAGCGAAGGAATATCATTCTAGATAACAGATGCCATCAGTCTAACTTTACATCTCTGACAAGATCACAGAGTTGGCTGATGAAGGCAATAGCATCAATGCAATATAGTAACACTTCAGCAAAGCAGTTGATTTGGTACATCAAGACCATACAGTTGTGAGCTAGAATACTAAATGTTATCATGGCAACATAAAATGAATTAAACATTGGAAAAACAGTCTTGTAAGTGTAACTGTAAATGAGAGATCACCAAGCATTCTTTCATAAGGGTCCAAAGAGATTCTTTCCTTACTCTGGACCATTTTAATCTGTTTATAAATAGCCCAGGGGAAAACAAAAACAAACAAACAAAAAACAAAAATACAGTGAAAATGGCATCAGAGCTAAAAGCAGAAGGCCAGAGTAAAGGCCACTGACACTTAACAGTCTTGACCAACAAGTACTGTAAGTGCAAACAAATAACCAATGTATAGTCAGATATCTAGGAGAGAGCAAAGACCAGGATTTCTGAGAGTCCCATGGAAAGTAGCAACACTGAACATTCTCTGTTATGATTTCACCCCTCTGCAATCAACAGCACATAACTTCCAAGTGCAATTGGGTGGACGAGAGTTTGCTTGACTTAGGAATAATGAACTCTTAGTGCATGTAGAAGAGAGGTTACTGCCGTTTGACTCTTCTATGATCACTATCGGAATAGCTTGCCCTATTCTGTATTCTCACTTCAGAAATCATAGTAAGAAACTGAGAAGGGGGTTGTAAAGGGTAAAAGCAAACAAATGGCTACCTGAGCTTTTCTTAATGCGAATATTAAAGACATGGGTAAAACATGGTACCATCAGACCAGTTTCCTACAGAAAGAATTCAAGAGGCTGTTAATTGTAATAAATCAAAGTACAAGATCCAATGACCAGCACAGCAAGCTTTATGAACTAGAACACACAACAGCCTTTTTTTTTTTTTAGTTTATTTAAAAAAATAAATATATATATATATATATTATTTGCCATCCACTCTTTTAAGGACATCTTAGAAAATGTGGTGGAATATCATTGTGATGTTTAAATTAATAGTGGATGTTTTTCTGCTCTTAAAAAAGGTTTTGCTCAGGAATCACTTCAAGAAAGTTTTTTGGGTTATGTGGAAGGTCAGGATAGAAGACCAAAATGATTCATCCTGGTCCTATAGTCAAAAGTATGAATTTATCAACAGTCATCATTGAAACTAACAGAGCAATAATCTTAATCAGATTGGAAAATCCAGTCCCCAAGTGTACTGATTCATAGCAATTGCAGCATATCCTTAAATGCCTCTGATATACCTGTAGTTTTTGGACATATTTGCTACAAAAAAAATCAGGCCTGAAATTTATGCGCTAGAATATTTCCCACTACTATTTCTTTATGCTTTGATTTTCAAATGATCAGTGAATGGAACCTATCTGTCAGATCAGACAGAGAAAGTGCATGTGAGTCTGTTTGTGCCCACCTTATCTTGATTTTATACCCTAAAGTAGGAAATATTTTCATGAGCAGCAGAACTAATCAAGAGAGTTTTCCTGCAGATTTCTCACCTTAGTCATTCTCGCCAGCTGCCCCTCTGAATTACTCCAGTTTTGAACACGGTGCTGGAAGGCTGCACCACACAAGGCAAGAGAAAGCTTACACGTGTGTCACTGGTCCCATGGGCACTCATGGGCTGGTTGGTCAGCCCACAGATGGAAAACAATTGCACAACAGCCAAATTTACAACATTCTCTCAGTGAGATCACTAATTGTGCCTCTCTCATCTACCCAGATTCTGCTTTTGATAAAGTTTTTAAGAACAGAGGTATAACTGATGCTTTTCCATCCGCTTTCAAATTTAGTTGCACCTAGCTGAAAAGTTTAAAAGCTATTGAGAAGGACCTGACAGACAGAGAGAAAGTCAGTGTTATTGGATAAATTTCATTTCCTTAAGAAACCAGGCTAAAATTTTAAATGGGGATTCAAACCTCGATAGTGCCTTTTCAATAAACAGAATGTAGCAATGAGATATTCTTGCTTTCCTGTCAGAGGAAATTGCTAAACCAGGCATTTCTTTTAATTTAAAGAACAGACCATGTAGTGCTGCTGTTCACCCAGATGCTGTCAGAAAAGGTCACGAACCTGCAGGTCAAATGGCATTAAGTAATAGAAAATAAATTACTAACTCTTTACTAGGATGATCCCATAGTATCAGTACTTTAGTCTGTTTTAATTATTAATTATAAATTAATTACTCAACAACCAGGATTCTGCAGCATGTCCATTAGGTTTAATTAATTTGTTCATCTCCTTTTTATCTTGACTTCTCACTGTCTACTGCAAAAGCTTAATGGTCTTGCCATTTTTACTCTCATTGCACAACACTTTTATCCATGATGGTGAATCTTGCAGGGAATGGTATAAGTAGAATTCCAATAGCTTTGACTGTTCCTGATTCATGTTAAGAACACCAAAACAGATGTTGAATTTAATCACTATCAAGAACTTCAATGCATTAACCCACATGGAGAAAACAGGAGGTCCAAGGGTGTATTGATCGAAGAGACTTTCAAAGCCCTGGAAAGACCACAGGAAGCATGATAACAAAGCAAACATAATATCTAAGAATGCTGACCAGGGCCCCTTTTATCCTTGAACAACTTTTAAACTTGCCTCCTTCATTCTGCAATATGCACAGGCTTTGTTAAAAGCTGGCATTGTCAAGAACAGTGACAACTTCCATAGGGAAATTTTTGTGCTCAAGCATAGATGTGAACAGGCTTGTAATCATTGCAGCCCTAGCAAGGGAGGATCACTAGAAATTGGGGTGGGTGGGTTGTATTTCACCTTTGCAGGTGTTGTTCCCCAACTCAAGGCTAGCTCACTCTCTCTCTGTAGTAGAATCTGAGTCTTGTTCATGAAACTCTCACTATGTCCTCTGGGAGATCTGTTATACTAAAAGCATGAAATTTAAAACAACAGAAGAAATGACAAGATGCATCTCTCCACCACTGCACCAGCACAGAGCAGCAGGATCAGGACTTCTCCAAGAGCAGGGATGAGCTGGGAGCCAAGGGGAAGCCCAACACAGCAGGAACATCACCAACAGGATGCTCTCTCGGTGTCAGGGGCGCAATAAGTCCCACTGATGCCCTCAGACAAGGCACCATGATGAACAACCATTCAGGGTCCAGTCAGGAGCAGGAGACAAGATTCCACCATAGATTCAAGGGTCATCCTGGAGGCACAGCTGAAAGCAGAACAGGAGACAAAGCTTAGAAACAGCATAGCTCTGAAAGTAATCTAGTAAAAACCAGTCCTTAAAGCAGGACAGCAACAGACATGGGCAAGCACAAATACATTTCTGATGGAGCTCAGGCCAGGTCTGGGTGCTGGGTGTGAGCTTAAATGAAGTCCTGGGGTGTGTGAAGCGATTTCATGGGTGGGGGGCCCAGCTGAGACTGCTCAGGTTAATGACAGCTTACAGGTGCTTTCCAGGCCCTGACATGCAGTTTGCATAAAAGTAATGGAAGAGAGAATTCCTGCCAAAACTGTTCATTTTACACTAAAAGATAAAGGAATTGAAACCTTGAGTTTTTTACCCGGTATTTTAAACCTGAGACTTGGGAATTTTAATGAAAAGTACATTCCTCTTCTAAAATAAGAAATTCCCTCTGTGAAAATGCTCTTTTAATCAGAAACCCAGTGTTCCAGAGGAAGCAATTTTTAATGGAAAACACTCCAATGGAAAACTTTCTTTAATAGAAAAAATCGGCTCTTTTCAGTCTTGGAGGAAGTGAAATCCATTTTTATTCGAGCCTTAATCTTCATATTGTGCCATTGTGTTTGAATCTTTAGGACCCACAGGGCTCATCAGCGTTAGCATCTTGCAGTGAAGAAGATAAAGTGCACACAAAGGATGCACTATGGAAAGGACGCCTCATTCCCTGGTGTGTGATTTTCTCCCTGCGACCGGCGAGAAGCAAGACACACACTTGCCTCAGACTCTGCTGATGAAATGGTACTTTAAGGAGGATTAATGCAAGTGAAATGATGGAGGGGAAGGATTTCCTGTGATTAGATTTATTTAGGTGCTTGGGGCATTCAAAGCTGCTGTTGAGTCAATGAAATGTTGGATTTCCTAAATCAACAGCAAAAGAGATGTAGCACCATGCTGCTGATAAACACAATTAGACTTGTGTGTAATGCAGTCAGAGCCCTGAGATTTTCGATTTATTTGTTTGACATTTGTACTTTATTTGGGTCAGTTCTTAGATGGTCTGCAGCAGCTGCAGGTCCCGCTGACTTCAATGGGCACTGTGCATGCTCAGTAACCTTCAGAACCTGTCCTTTAATTTGCATTTTGAAGTATGCTTTAGAGCAATTAAGGATGAGACACATTAATCTGCTACCCTTGAATTTCCCCATCTGCATCATACAGGCTGAAAAACATCTTGCTTTTGCCATCAGCGAGTTACAGAAATTTTCCTGCTGTCACACTCACGTGTGATGCCGCTCACCGAAGGCATCTACCTTCAATGCAGAGTTTGTGCAGACATGAAGACGTATGGCTCCCAGAGGCAAATGTGTATTACATCAGTAGGAGCAGGGAGAGCACCACTAGTTATACCGCTGCAGTAGCGCGGTGGCCACACTATTGGTTTGTGAAACCCTTTTCCAAAGCCTGCAGGTGGCTGGCTTGGACATCACAGAACTGGCATGACAGCATTGCCTACCTGAAATACGTTATTCATCTCCCCATGGGACAGACAGGAATGCTTTGTGACAGCAGTCAGCTCTTTGGAAAGCCTAAGACCTAAGTTCTGTCTTGAGTTACACATTTTCACAGTAAATGTGAAAAAATATTTTTGTCGGGTAGAAATTTCCACAAGGTAATACTCTGTTTTGAGATTTAAAAAAAAAATTCAATTATAAAATGATCATTCTGAGAACATTTGTCAAAGCAGAAGCATTAGCATTTTTCAGCCAAACACATTTGTTTAGCAGTTTTCAAATTAAAAAATATTCATTTTTTTAATTAAAAAAAATTACTCATTATGAGTAAAAGAAGAATGTGAAACAGTACCGACTACATATGCAATGCAGAAAATGATAATTTGTTCCTGGTGATCCCCTCCCTTCTTAGTTTCCCTGCCCACTTCTCCCCACTTCCTAGTTGAGAGCATAAGGACTGCACTGGCATTTTTCCCACCACAGAGCTTGTGTGAAGGCAACAGGTTGATATTAAATAACATCTCCAGATTGTAAGATTCTAAGAGAAATATTTTGAGGTTATTGCCAACTTGTTGTCATTTTAGATCTATAATTTAAAAAAAAAAATAATAAAAAAAAATCTATTATTTATCAGTCTTAATTCTTAGGAAAAAAGGAGCAAGACATTTAGCACCTCAAATGTGCAATACTCTGTTGTAATTCCTGCAGATGTTAAGCAATGACCAGGAAGGATCCCTGTTTTTTTTCCAGCATTCTTGTCATACTCATGAGCCCCTCTTCTCATTCACATAGTTGGGATCAAGACAGAGTCAAAATCTGTTTGCAGGCACTCTCCAATATCTATTATTTTGATTCTTTGTATGAGCAATGGGAGCTTGTAGGTTTGGTCCAGATGTTTCTGTCTGTGTTGTGGAGGAAAGAAAGTTTTCTAACACTACTAAATGCACAGAGAAAAGTTTAGAAGACACCATTTTCTTTGGTTTTATTAACATTTAACACTATACAGTTCTCCAAAGCCTTTCATCTTCATTCCGTCTGATAAACATTTCATAATTAATCATAGAGAATGACCCACCTTGTTATCTGGGAGATGAGCCGACAGGGCTGGGGCTAAAGCACTTTGATGAAAAATGATTATCATTCTGTGTCTACCACTGTGATTGTTCCGTGGATACAAGCAAGAGCTGAGTTTGCAATTCAAATACTACATTCACTTTTTATAAAAGACAAAATGAAAGGCAGCTATCAATACCTATTATTTTTTTAATGAGCTTATGAATTTTAAAAGGCATTTCATAGAAGGAAAAAAAGCCCACAACAATAATCATTTATGTGAGATTAAGGCTGAGAAATAAATCAGAAAGTCAGCAAATGTAAGTTATTTTAAAAGCACCGCCTTTTTTCTTCTGCTCTTACTTATTGCTAAAATGTTGGTCAATCAGTATAAACTATTAGTGAATTGATACAGTACATAATGCAAATTGGATGTGAATACTATGCACAAAAAGGGAAATGGAACTGTCTGCAATTTATGTGTTTACAAAAGGATTCACATTTCATATTTATCTTCCATTTCACATTTAGAGTGCAAAAAACCTAAAAAAAGAAGCAAGATTCTGCCCTTTATGAAGGAAACATTTTAAAGCATTCTAAAAATACACAGCAACCACTTAATGGGTTTGCTATAAGCAATTGCCACAATCCATCAGAAATATAATGAAAGCAGCATTAGAAGGTAATGTAAGTAAACCAAGACAAATCACGACATTTTTCTGCCTCGTGCTTTGGGAAGTGTTGTGTGTGTTTTCAGTGTTATCACAGAATCACAGAATGTCAGGGATTGGAAGGGACCTCAAAAGATCATCTAGTCCAATCCCCCTGCCGGAGCAGGAACACCTGGATGAGGTTACACAAGAAGGTGTCCAGGCAGGTTTTGAATTTCTCCAGCAAAGGAGACTCCACAACCCCCTGGGCAGCCTGTTCCAGTGCTCTGTCACCCTCACTGAGAAGAAGTTTCTTCTCAAATTTAAGTGGAACCTCTTGTGTTCCAGTTTGAACCCATTGCCCCTTGTCCTACCATTGGTCGTCACCGAGAAGAGCCTGGTTCCATCCTCGTGACACTCACCCTTTATATATTTGTAAACATTAATAAGGTCACCCATACTGAGAAGCACACAAGCGGGACATCCCTGCTCCGGAGAACCTTGGTGCTCAACAGCGTACCCTGAGCACCTCTGCTCTAACCCCTTCTGCTCCTCCCTCTGCCATCATTGCTGGTTAATTAGAGCCGAGGACATTGAGAGTTTTAAGTCAATTACAATTGCATTTTGGGTGGCAAAATTATATGTGCAAAGAAAATTTGCCATGCCCTGTTTTAAGAGACTAATTTACAGAAACGCTGACCACCATCTCCTGCATTTTAGATGCTTTGATCCTTTCATACTCAAAAGGCAATCAGCTGAAGTTGAATAATAAAGATTATGATGTGCAAAACTAGAAATGAGTTTCAAAAAAGCAGCCATATCTAAGCTCACAGAGCAAAGGAACAAAAATTAGCATAAGATTTTCCCAGTAAAACCTAATGATGTTATAAATTGGCAATGAGGACAATACTTAAACATGTGTTATCACTTTTCCAAGTGATTAGTGAAGAAACTACAGAAACAAGCAATTTTTTGAAGTTGTCTTTTTTTCTGTTGCCCATAATTACATGATAATAGGTCTGGACAGCATAGAGTTTTCTTGATCAAATTAAATCATGTAAATCAAACAGAAAGACTATGGGGTTTTTATGTTAATATTGCAACTAATGATGAAGAAATAGCTTTATGCCTTCTGAGCAACACCTTAGGTCAGGGCTTGATATATTCAAGCCACTTAGAAATATATGCTAACAAAACTGGATGTTTTAATATTCTTAAAATGAGAGAGTCACCATGATGACTGAGAACACAACAGGCATGGTTAGTACAATCCAAAATAAGAACAGAAGACCTGAATATAAAGCAGCATTGGAACACTACTGCACTGAGCAACTTAATTTTAAATAATTCAGTCAAAACCACAGAGGAATGACTACCTCGTTAAGAAGGAGTTCTGTTCACCATGCCAATAAAATGGACAAAAAAAATGGATTTATAAAATTGTTTATTAATTTGTCCAACAGGACAAGTAGGTCCATCTGGATATATTGGTTACTTCTGATGTTTTTAAACTAAAGAATAATCTCATTTTTTAAAGGTCATAAGTCCCTTTATTATGCATAGGTGAGTAGGCATTCACAAAGCTGGATTTATATTCATCCACAATTGACAATAAGCTTGGAAAATGGTATCTTTCTCAGAGTGAAATCCCATGAGGAATGATTAAGTTCAATAGATTGCCCTCAAGAACAGCATAAATTCCTGCTGTTTGATAAAGTGCTACAAGAAAGCATAACAGGAAACCAGCATTATTTGGATACAAATTTACAAGTGAAGAAGTGAAACAAAGCAGCAAAATCTTTTACATGAGATACCCTGAAGTCCTTAAACTGTTCTGTTCCTAAGAAGACAGGAAATGGCCATTAGTACAGGGTACCATGTACCAGTAGGCTTTTGAGAGAGATGGAAGGTTTTAACTGATGTTGTTCATGGTTAATGACCCTCCCTCTCCTTTAAACTGGCTGCAGAGGCAGACCCATCAAACATTTTATCTTGCAGCTGTCAAATACCAAATCTGTTTCTAGTCACTTCAACACTGAGGTATGTTTCTCAGCATTCACTGGTTTGTCGTTTTTCCTCTACTTCTTTCTGTAACATCTTGCTAAGTAGTGTACCTCTGGCCAAGATAGGAATTTTTTGGCTTGACCTTGGGACCACAGATAGCTGCAGAGGAAAAGATCTTACTATTTATAAGAAACACCATCACAAAATAGCAGCTTATTGGTAACAGGTAATGCCCTGGCCATTGAAATGGCCCCTAGGTTTCCAGGACCTGACATTCCTTAGTGTCCCCTCCTCACACCACTGCCTTGCAGAAATGATTTTTCATTTCTCAGCTAGATACATATCTATGGGCATCAGTGTCTCTGATGATGGAGTTTTTGTAAATACGATCCTCAGTCCTTTTGAATCAGCACATTGTCTTCCACCAGTGTACCCACCTGCAAAGATGAAGCCCCAAAAGATCTTTGAAATTTTATGTTACTGAGGCACAATATGATTTCTGGTTTGCCAGCAATAAATGAAACAAGGGTTTTACCTCCAGCCCTTGTCTACAGCTATTTAATAGTTCATTACAATCTGTGTGTACAGCAAGAACATATTTTTGGTCAAGAATCCAGGCCATGATAAGTTATAAGTGCTGTATGGATGTAGTCAGGAGAAAAAGAATTTTCATAAGTATTGGGCTTTAATGGGAGCATATTTTTTTCTTCTTTTTTTTTTTTTTTTTTAATATCAGGATATTTAAAGAGGTACCTAAATATGGATATAAAAGCCAAACTTTAAGGTGGATAGATTATTTGCTAATAGCTTTTGATAAAATTTCAGTGTACCAAATAAAAACACGCATACATACATACTGCACTGTTCCCTTTCTCTTCAAATTAAACTGCCTTTGCTACAAAATTTGGTTTCACTGCCCTGGCCCAGTTTTGCCTACATTGCTAAAAAGCCCTTAGCACAGCCTCCCAAAGGCTCATCGTTATTCTTGCAGCCTCCTTCAGGTTTTCCTTGGAAGAATCGGAGTTACAAGCCTACACAAACAGTCTGAGCCACCTGAATACACACAAGCACAGCTTGCAACCTTACTTGTGGAGGCACTAGCAGGGGAGACCTGTTTCCCATTTCAGTCTGGTAGCCAAAATGTTTTTCTTTTTTAGGCCAGCCGTATGTTCACAGTCTGTAAGCTGTTGACTTTCCCCTGCTGCAGAGTCTAAAAACATGCAATGAACAGACATCAAGAAAAAGACATCTCCTCTTTGTCAGTTTGGACATAGAGCAGTACTGAAATACAAACTCTAATTAAAGGGTTTTCTGCCCACATTTTTCCACTTACTTTCCCAGTTTTGGTCTTTGGGGGTTTTTTAATGGATTCAGCCCCTGATGCTGCCTTTCCAGCTCTCTCTTAGCAGGAGCACAGAGATTGCAACATCCTTATCTCTGCAAGGTGAGAGAAAAGGTACTCAGCAGTGTCTGTCTCTTGAAAGAATTAAATCAAGGTCTCTGAGAGAAGAAGCAAAAGTAAATGAAATATCAAAGTGATGGAAAAGAAATTGAGATAAAGTCTCCAAACATTTTTTTAAAAGCAGTAAAGAACTGATGGTTCTGCCCAAAGGTTTTCTGCCTGCTTCATATTTTGCTCAAGGGTTAAGGATAACTGAAGACTTGTGCTACTCTCATACATGATGCTTGTGAGTGAATGGTTTTGTCTTTTTCTGCTCTCTTCACGTGCTTACATGTGTCTTCCTTATAGTTCATATACAGAAAAGTAACCTTAAAAAAAAGAAGAGTAACCTTAAAAGAACACTTAGGTGCAAAATCAAGCACTGCAGTTAGGACATGCCAGGATTACTGATGCACAAGAAGTCTTAATTCAGGCCTTTTTGTCTATATATCGGAATGCAGTTTTTAATTACAAGCTTATGTACTATTTCTTCCACAGGGTGTCTGCCTTGTTCAATAAAGACTTCTTTTTATTCCCAACATCCAGCGTGCGGCCTGCAGGCCTTATTTAAATCACACATTCAAACCCTGTACTGAATACAAAATTATTACACTGGTTCCTAGTGCTCCAAAATATTTGAATACATGTAACTTCATGGCAACCATCTGAGGAATACCGATAGCATCCCCTTTACAGGAGGATAATTAAAGCATTGAAATTGAGGCCACTGTTTTCTGAGCCTCTGCACTGCCACACAGGTTCTGGGCCTCTGTAATTTTATTTTTCCGTAGACACATCTTCTCTTTACCTGCATAATTTGAGTAAGAAGGAAGATGTAGAAACATAGTAAGATGGAAATATCATTGTGGAAAAAAGGCAAAGGCACAGCTGCTGACATGGGCTAGTGCTCGCCCTGCTTGATTTTCCCCTCCAAGCTTTCCAGGTCCCCCAGCCTAGCTCTGGCATTGCATCCCTTCCACTGCCTCTCAGCTCCCTCTTCCCGCTCTGCTCATAGTAGTTTCCTATTTCAAACTCAGTGAAGCATTAGAGTTTCTCACCACAATTTTTGTTTTAACATTACAGACTGACACATCTTCCCCCAAATGCTGTCTTGGAATCAGACAAATCATTTTGGCGGAAACTTGTCAGACAGGGGAAAAATACGGATTCTCTGAGAGACACAGAAGAGACTTCAACTGGAACGGTTAGTCTGGCAAAGTTACTACTGATAGACAAGACAGTCTATAAATACATGATATAAAATGATGCTGAGTAACCACTGCTGTGGCTGTAAACCCAAATTTTCAGAAGTTAGGAAATGCCAGAGTGCAGAAGCAGTGTACAACCTTAAGTCAGCCCCACAGCAGATCTGCTTGGAAAAGCCTTTTTCACTGCCCAAATGCTCTAATCTACCCAGACGGTACAGCTAGAGATGCATGAACAACCAAGCCATTTTGTCTACTGCAGTACAGCAGGCCACCTGAAGGTTTTTACTTTAAAACAAACTGTTGGGATTTTGTCATTGTTTACTGCCTGTCCTCACTTTAGTTGCACCTTCAGGTATTCCTGTGGGAGGCTGCACTTGCATAGTCTCCCATGCTTTGTTAATGGGGGAGGCCAGCGGGGAAAACTAATTGAAACCAAAATGATTTTATGAAACCAAAATGATTCTATAATTCTAAGAAAGCCAGCCCTGGCCTTCAGGAGTCCTTCTCCCCCCATGGCTTGGCAGCCAACTGGGCAGTGGGAAGGTGAAAATGCAATCCAAATGGTTTGTCCCTTTCACATGCTGTAAAAGGACCTTGAAGAGCTTTTCCAGTCCTGCCATGTTAGAAATGAAACGTTTCACTTTTTGAGCATTGTAAGTTATTATTTTTAAAAATAAACACCAGAGAAACTGCAGTAGATTGCCTGCTATTATTGATTCTGGAAGGACTGCTGACTGAAGCACTACAGACCCACAGAGCAATAGCGATTCAATGTTCATTAGTGTTTAGAGCAGTTTCCCAGTGAGATTAAGAGGTCAGGAAATCCACTGAATTTCTCTTCTTTGTTTGAGTTTCAAAGCCAAAAAAATGTGTGCAACATTTTCCTGCTCAGATTCTTGAGGAGGTTTGCCCATGATGGGAGATAAGACATCCCCTTCAGGACTCACAAATTCTGTTAAAGGACAATTTAAAAATAAAATATAGGACTGTGAGGGTGAATCTTGATAATGCAGCCTTACAGTATCTCTCAGAGGAAACAAAAGGAAAGGTGCAATGCTGCTACAGCTCAGAAATTGCTTTATTATCTGACTCTCACTTGGAGCAGAGCATTCTCCGCTCCTGGCATCCATCACAAAGAATCAGAAGAACAGCACTGAGTTACAATTTTTAAATTACAATGGAAAGAGGCTATTATTTCCACTTTGTAGGACTATGCTGGAAGCCAGCTTTCTGCTATCTAAAATAGCTATTTTCCCCTCAGCCTCAGAATGTGTCTGTTTGGGGCTTATTAGAAAATAATTTCTTTTTGTCCAAATATTTTTGCCTTCCTGGAGTGGCAAAGAACAGGACTGAAAGAAATTCAGCAACTTTTTTTCTGTTGGTTTCCCTACTGATATATTTGCTAATACAGTAATTAAAAGCAAATTACACTCCTCTATAGCTACAGAAGTAATTATGGGCCATGTCTAATAATGGTTGCCAAAACAAATAAAAACTCTCAAACTACCTCACAGAGCACTTTCTCCCCTGTGGGTCTCTAACAAGCTCAGCAGCTTCTTTACTTTCCCAGCCAATCTCTCTCACTGGTAAATGTAAAAATCCAAACACCATCCCCAAAACAGAGATGGTATCTGAGGTTTCATCCTTTGGCTTCTCCCTAAAGATCGGATCCCAGGGCACAGGGACAGGGCAGAATGGCAAAGCAGCAGAGTAAAGCCTTGAACTCCATGGCGAGCTGCCTTCTCACTATATATATCCAGCTCCATGGCTTCACACTCCTGATCTTCACTAAGTATTGCTTTTCCATAAAACCTCCACCCTCCCACATCACTCCTGCCTTCCCCTGCCTAGTTTTTCAGTGCTAGCCAGGCTCGCCAACCAGGGCACAGATTCCTTTGTTGAAGAGTTCAGGTGTCTCCAATAACAGCCACATTTGGCAGGAGACACCAAACTGGTAACAGGGCTATAATATGACGTTACTGCAATTCTGCTCTGTAACAGTATTGAGGTAAAAGGAGAGAGTGCCTTCCCAAGCTTCCTCACTCTTTTCCAAGGAAGCCACCATTCCTGTTGGGTTCCTTCTCGAGTTCTGCTCCTGCCCAGCAAAGAGCTGCAAGTAGCTACCAGGGAGGATTCCTGCACCTGCAGAGAAACCACAGTCATTTGTGGTTTTAAGATGCAGCATGTCCCAGCACATCCACAGATTAGAGGGACTAGTTCCCCTCCTGTGATGAGAACACACTTTCTGAGACAATGGAGATCCTACTCTCTGTTTCTCACACTCATGATATAAAAAACCTGCTTTTATGTTTTCTTTAGTGACTTTTAGCCTGGACACTAATGATTATGGTAATTTATTTCCATACAGAAGAGGCAGGGCATTAGTCAACACGTACAGTAAGAATGAGCTAAAGAGAAAAGCTGTAAAATGTTTCTGGTGCTGTATTAGCACTGAGAAAACAAAGGAAGTAAAAAGCAGACTGAAAGACGAGTGCTATAAATGCATCTCATTGGATTTATGGCTTTTTAAACCAGATTTACTAGATACAGTATATTAACTTTCTTTTCCATCAACATTTTCAAGGAACAAAAAGTTCCATTTGAGCAAGCTCACAGGTTCTTTTTGTTTCCATCTTGTACCATCTTTCATCCCACATCTGATTAAGCCACTTAATTCAAAGAAAATTAGTTAGGTCATATTCAGTGTCAGTGAAATGTATCTGAAGACAAGCCCCAGCGAGGGATCTAACCTTCTGCACATTCAACCTGCCGTGGAGCCATCCCTCCAGATGAACCAGTCACCTGCTCAGTGCAGTGCACTCAAGTTTTTGGCTTCCCTCATAGGATGTGCCACAAGGCTCTTCACTCAAATGGCAATGGCCCCAAGAAATGGCCCACTCGAATGGCCCCAAGAAAGGGCCTGAGTGCTGTGTGGCTCTTGCTAAAGAAAGCACCTCAGCTCTCTTTTCAAACCCCTGCCACACACAGGCATTGCAGGACTGGATTATTTCTCATTTCTTGATGAAAATGTTTCTACTTTTGATGCAGCCACCATCTATTGGAAAGTAGCCCAAGAATGCTGAAGAAAAATATCAAAAATGAGAAAAAGAAAAGCATTTTTGCTTTAATCTCCTGCTATTTTTGCATGGAAAAAAATGTGTTGAAAAACATCTGCCCGTGTTGTTGGTTGGATTTCCTCTGTAATGATGAGTTGTGAAGACCCATTCTGGATTGGCTTTTCTCCAACTATGCACTACTTTATTTTAAAGAAGGAAAAATCAAGTTATTTTACTGGAATAAGCCTAGAGTGAAACAAAACTGAGTCAAACCGTTGCCTGGGATTTTTATTCTTCTATGGATTAATTCTGCTGGTATTTGGGACAGTCTTTGTCTCACGGAAGTTCAGGAAACTTTGCCACTGATTGCAACAAAAGGAAGAAATATTCTTGTTCTATTCATATACGCATTTTTCTAATTAATATCAACACATATGGTTAAGTACATCTAGTATTTCTGCCAAGGGAACAGAGGTGTGTATTTCCGCAAGACAGTATGTGTAGTAATTTTCAGACCTGACTTAGGCTCCACTGTTGGTAACAAGCTTCCTGTGCTCTTAAAGATTACGTTTATTTTGCATTTTACACCCTAAGTATGCATTATTTGTTGCAGTAGCTTGTTCCACGATCCATCTTCCCTCTTTAATACAGTTTAGTACAATTCCCCAATTTATTTGGCTCCAGAGTCAAATTTATGTCATCTGTTTTGCCAGACAGTAAAAGCACAGTCTCATGAAGGCATTTAAATCAATCAGATCATAAGATCTTGGTCCTGGGCAGTCATTCTATTAAAAATAATTTATTATCAAAATACAAAAATATGTGTCTGTAGAAATAAATCTGTAGCTGCAGTACATATATCAGCAAAGGCAGGAAGATCAGGTAGTAATAGTAAAGCATGAACAACTGTTTTGAATTCATGCTTATGCTATCCGAATTAGATTTTATAGCACTTCTTAAAAAATAGTCCAACAAAGTCTTCTTAATACTCACTGTTATATTTTTGCTTTTTTCCTTCTACCTTGCTCTGACTGCAGTCCTCAGGGATATGATGCATCTGTAAGAACCCATCATTATGTCCTACTCAGGTTGTTTTTCAACCCTAACACTTTAAAAGCCATTAAAGATGGACTAAGAGACTTCTGTGACTCAGGAGTCTGAAAGTCTCACAATTTCCATCCATGAGCTTAGTTCTTGTTGCAACTCTCCAAATGCACTCTTCTAAAAATCCACCCTGTCATTGCCAGCCCATCCGTAAATCTCAACACCAGCAGGGGGAGGACTGATGTTCCCCAGGCATAAGGCCACAGCATCACCCTTGTTTGGGCCTGCAGAGGGACGGGGAAGACCCCCCAGGGCAGACAAGGGCTGCCTTGCATCCAGGGACTGAGATCACAGCAGGGAGCTTGGAGAGCAGTTGCCCAATGGGCCTCTGACCCTGGTACTTGGAGGCCTCCGAATCCAGATCTACCTAGCACATAATTTACCCTTTAGGCATACCTACAGGCTAAGCTCTAGACCATATTTGAGTCAAAGTCCCAGCAAGACCTAGAAATTTAGCATGAATGTACTTATGGATGAGCTGAGCAAGAATGAGTGCTCAGCGCAAATGCATATATCCCGAGTTTCTGCACAGCACAGTTTTTCTGAATCTAAGCAACTGTAGAGCTAACAGCTAGAAATAACCAGCAGAAATAGAGCTCAGCTTGTGAAAGCCTGTTCTCAAGCCACTCTTAACTTTGTCAGGTAGATGAGGACAATGACTACAGAACTGGACACTACTCACTTGTGTAAAGCTACACACATGAATAGCTGTTGGCTGTATTACTTTTCACTTTGTCTCTCTCATAGCAATTAAAGACTCCACAGCAAAGACAAACTTGAACTGGATGAGGTGCAGCGAAAAGCTAGTAGAACCATTAGAAGAAGATGTTAGAAGAACTTGGCATACATACCAGCAAAAGGCAGACAGGACAGGGATACAAGAGATGAATAAACATCAGCAATTATGCGTTTAATGAACCTACAAGGCTATGTTGGCCCAAGAACAAAAGGATATAAAACAAGCCTGACTAACTCAGGCTGCAGATTAGGAGGTTTCCAGCTCTCTCAGCGATGTAGTTCTGGAAGGGCTTTTAAAAATGCAAGCAACCCACAATGCTGGGACTGAGAAATGCTTCACCACCTGTGACACATGGGGCATGTGGAAGTGCTCACTACAGACTGCTCTATGCGAGGGTCTAACTGCTTGTGACAGGGGACAGCTGTCTTCTTTGCTGTGCCAAAGCCTGCTGACCTAATCATTGATGGTCAAGGACTGAAGTCAACTCAGTAGTTAATAAAGTCAGGAGCAGGAGCACAAAGGAGTCAAGGTGAAAGATTTATTAAGGTGTCTGGTTTCTATATCAGGGTTCTATTTATAGTTTACAACCCTTTTCTATTTTGGACTCACTTAAGCTTCATAATTAGCATTCAGCCTGACAGCGTGTGTGCCAGCCAAGTGATTTAACTTCAAAACATAATTACTTTTCTTATACTATTGAGGAGATAAAACAAGGAATAAATTTGGTACAGTATTTCATTAAAAAGACATATGTAAACGTGCATTGTTATTGATACTGAACTCAACTCAGTCTTTGTGTACCACTAGGGTTGGATTTGGGCAACTATGTTATTTAGTGGTAGTTGGTTTAGCCTATATCACTGAACATGGCAACAACAACATGACCGAATTATGTTTTAAACCTATAGGTTCAGGTCAAGCCTGACCAGACCACTGAGACAGGCAAACAGATGCTTAATTATCATGTGTCATCTGATAGCAACAGGACATTGTAGAATAATACTGTGCACTTCCTAACCAACCCCTCAGATCTCCTAACAAAAGTCATTATGGATGCAGAGCAACACAAACATTTTTAATTTTACTACAGAATAGCAAGGAGCTTTTCTGCTTTAAGCTTTTCTGCTTTAAGCTACCCACCTTTCAGCTGCATACCTGTGGATAAGAAACCATTAATGGAGTCCTTCTAGGTTTATATCGGTGTAACTGACTGCAGACTATGGACACTAAAGTAAGCATATTCAGCGTGTGAGAAATAAGAAACATATGAAGGTGAGGATGTATCTGAGGCACTCCACAGAAGAAGACTTTCTGAACAAAATGTATCTGGAAGAAAAAACACTTAGATGGAAAAAGAATGGAAAACAATAATTCAGGAAGAAGGTATAAAAGCTGCAGTTTTCAGAGGAACAAATTAAAAAAAAAAAAAACAACCAAACAAAACACAAAATAAAATATTATTCAATATATTTATTAACGATTTGGACGAGGGAATTGAGCGTACTATCAGCAAGTTTGCTGATGACACTAAGCTGGGAGGGGTGGCTGACACGCCAGAAGGCTGTGCTGCCATCCAGCAAAACCTGGACAGGCTGGAGAGTTGGGCGGGGAATAACCTAATGAAATTTAACAAGGGAAAGTGTAGAGTCCTGCATCTGGGCAGGAACAACCCCAGGTTCCAGTATAGGGTGGGAAATTACATATTAGAGAGCAGTGTAGAGGAAAGGGACCTGGGGGTCCTGGTGGACAACAGGATGACCATGAGCCAGCACTGTGCCCTTGTGGCCAGGAAGGCCAATGGCATCCTGGGGTGTATTACAAGGGGGGTGGTTAGTAGATCAAGAGAGGTCCTCCTTCCCCTCTACTCCGCCCTGGTGAGACCCCATCTGGAATATTGTGTCCAGTTCTGGGCCTCTCAGTTCAAGAAGGACAGGGAACTGCTGGAGAGGGTCCAGCGTAGGGCAACGAAGATGATTAAGGGAGTGGAGCACCTCCCTTATGAAGAAAGGCTGAGGGAGCTGGGTCTCTTTAGTTTGGAGAAGAGGAGACTAAGGGGGGATCTTATTAATGTTTATAAATATATAAAGGGTGAGTGCCATGAGGATGGAGCCAGGCTCTTCTCGGTGGCAACCAGTGATAGGACAAGGGGTAATGGGATCAAGCTGGAACACAAGGGGTTCCACTTAAATTTGAGGAAAAACTTCTTCTCGGTAGGGGTGACAGAGCACTGGAACAGGCTGCCCAGGGAGGTTGTGGAGTCTCCTTCTCTGAAGATATTCAAAACCCGCCTGGACATGTTCCTGTGCGACTTCACTTAGGTGTTCCTGCTCCAGCAGGGGGATTGGACTAGATGATCTTTTGAGGTCCCTTCCAATCCCAAACATACTGTGATACTGTGATATAAAACAAAACAACAACAAAAAAAGTACAAATGACAGACAGGTACAGGGTGCAATGCAAAGGAAGACAGACTGCAAGGTAAATAAGGTCCAGAAATCATGGAGGGGGACTATGACTGAGAAGAAAAAGCAGCCAGCTTAGGGGAGGATTTGCCATCATGAGCTCAGAAGAGCAGGACTTCGATGGGAACTGTAGGAGTAGAAGAGGAAAGGGTGAACAGTCCATGAACAGAAGGATATGACACCCTGCCCCAGCTGTGTGGCATTCAGATTCCTCTGTGGGTAAAGAACCACATATCAGGAGATGCCCCTTCTCTAATTCATCTGAGGAAGTGCTGCACCACACCTCATATGCAAGTGAGGTTTCCAGAATGCTGGTCACATACCTCACCCCATGCTTGTGCCAGCTGTCAAAGCAAAGAGGCAAAAACCCTGTCATCCTCTGACTTAAGGCATGGGATCTGATGTTGCAGGAGCTGACTTGGTGTCTGACCCTCTCACATAACCACCCTCATCTGTAGGAACCGGCAAGTGATGCAGGTCTCAGTCTGTGAGATGAACTCACCCAAGCACACTTGGGTTTGTTAAATCTGGAGGTATCACACAGACACCTTTCACACTTGCATGAAAGACAGTAAATCATGGTCTCTCATGGTCAGAGTGATGCCCAGGTCAAAGAGGAGATTACGTAGTACAGCCTGTTCCTTCGTGATTTATAGGTGAAAGGCTCTGCACTGGTACAGTGATGAGGCAGCTTTGCACCACGCATTGTGATGCACCAGCGTGAGCCCGATCAGAGATTGGCAAGGGGAAAGCAGAAAGCTATTATTTTTGAGATTGTACTGCTCTAGGACTGTAGCTACTCTGCAAATTGAATTCATATTGATAATACGTAGTAAGCAAACTGTTTTTCAGAAAGAGAAAACTTCAAGACTGTTCCCAGATATTTAGAGAACAGTATCATATTTCAGAACAAACAGTATTAGTTTTCCTTCTTCACCCTTAGATTAAAATAGGATTTAATTCCATGACCAGAGAAAATACCATTAATAACTGACTTATTCCTTGACACCGTACCTAATGAAAACACACTGGCTGAGTTTTTTGTTTTCATTCTGCCTATACCACAGGTACATTCGGGGACCAGAGTCAAAACATCTTCTGACACTGATCAAATAAAGCTATTTTAAAGATATGGCATGCCATGAGGGAAAATAAATACATAAATAAACAAAGAAATAAAATCACAAACATCAAACCTAAAGCTTTACTTATCACCTGCCTTACTGCCAAGGACTGCATCTTCAAGGACACACTTAGGAAACCACTTTCCCAGGTCCCTGGAGACTTTCTGCTGGCCAGAGTAGGAAATTAATAGAAAGGAAATGTGTAAACAGAAGAAATTAAGGTTTTCCTTCCACAATGAGGTGATTGGTATGAATGCAAACATTGCCAGTGATGACAGTTCCTGGGGCTGGAGGTTGCAGTTTAACAAAGGACTTGAAACACAGCTCAAAACAACTGGTTATTAAAAACAAAACAAAACAAACCACTAATGATTCTATTATTTTATCACAGGTAAATGTTGCTGTAATGACTCTACCTGATTAGCAGAGGAAGATCTGTGACTTCAGCACAGCAAAATGCAAGCTGGGCTCAATGATGTCCACTAAACCAGTGGAGATCATTCACTTCATCCAGCAAGAGATGAGATTACAAAATGCTAGAAATTTAAATATAGTTTATATTTGTAGATATATACACACATGCTGTGTAAAGAATTTGAATATTATCAGATGAAAGTTGCAGGATTTTAGTTGAAGCTGTGACATTACAGTACAGATCCAAGGCTGGATGCTGCAGCTGAACCTATATCAGTGAAGAGCTGTGCTGATAACAGGTTAAAATAATGGTAAATCTCTTCTCTACAGGCATCGGCAGTGGCAGGCCTGTGGAAAATGAAACCCATATAAGAAAGTGGCTTATAACCGCTAATTCATTATCCTGCAAGTAGAAACTTCTACTGCTGGTAGGTTTGGAAACAGCTGACAAAAAACCAATCTTCCAAAAGCTGAAAAACGTGGTTCTTAAGAATAATTACATCACGGAACACCGAGATACTTAGAAACATTACTGCTCTACTTAGGGGTCATATGCAACAAAGATGTAGGTAAACGTAAGAAAAAAGTCATTTCAAGATGAAAAAAGTGAAAAAGTAACTTGCATTTAAAACACAACATTATGTATTTTGGTAATTTGAAAAACAAAACGACAAAACAAAACAAAACTGGGACATATGTCAAAAAACAATCCTTTATCAAAACAAGTGTCATTTTTTGAAAAATAAATATTTAAAACTAAGTTAAATATTTAAATGCAATAAAAAATATTTGTCATAAATATCCAGTTCCATTTATTTTAAACAAATAAACTTTTCATGAAGATTATTGTTTTCTAAAGTAATTTTTTTCTAAAATCTGTTTTTAAAAGCATTCATAGTTCACATTTGGTATACACTCCATAGTTACACCTACCATTAGGCTTCTATAAAAAACTAAACACTTCAAAAATTATAATTGCCATTGTAATGGTAAATGTTTAGGAATATTTTTCAACTAAAATTCAATTTGGAATACAAATTTTAAAGCAAGTTCTTTAGAAATAAATTCTAAAATTTTAGATATATAAAATGAATTTAAAATGAAATCAGTCTTGAAATTATGAAATCTGTACATACAGTTTTATTTTAACTGAATTCTTCCTCTTAATCTTGCCTATGCAGAATTTCCATTGAACAGTCTGGAATATATTTCTTTAATATTCCAAATATATGAAGTGAGTGGTGAACAAAGGATATATGATGGAATATCTTGGATTAGAGATTTAAAGTTAATAAGTGCACATGTTATATTTCCAGTCTTTATGTACATCCTGTTTCAAGTTTTATGTCAGGTAAATGGTTCAGCAAAAAAAAACAATTCCCATTTCATTGCCATATTGAAGAAGCAAGTAAATGTAATGTAAGGTCATAATTAAAACTTTTGTTCTAAAGGAAAAAGTATTTTTTTTAGTGATACCCTTGTATCTTAACTGGAATTTCCAGATGATATTTAGCCTATAATCATGGAAGTGATACAGTATAGTAAAGCTGTGAAATTTCTTGTATAGCTGTCATGTTCGGGTGCCTGAATTTTCACACCACAAAAATAATGTGACCTGTTTTACAAGGAAGACATTAAAAATGCTGTGAAAACTCACAGCTGGAGCCATACCACACCAGGTAGGCCCAGTCTCCTGCACAGACGATAAGTACATACCCCTGTTTCCCCAGCAGAAGGACATGCTGCTATGACACTTCTCCCACAAGGTTCACGGAGGTTTCTCCACTTAGAGCATCAGCATCCTCCTCTCAGATGTCAGCACCAGCAGTTACAGAGTGATTACAGCAGCAGCTGGTGTTCAGCAAAATCAGGACAGCAGGCCAAGCTCCTCCCCGGTGTAGCCCCACTGCCCAGCCTTTTTTTGCCCTTAATTTTAAACAGAATTGGCCCTGTCACCATGCTTTCCAAGCAAAGCTGTTGCAAGTTCACTCGGAGACCAGAAAGGATAAGATGAAAAGCAAAAACAAGCAGTAAATATATGTATCGTTGACATGATCATCTATAAATAAATCCAAGTCAGTGAAACAAAAAGCTGACAATAGCAAGGAAAAGACAAACAATGTCAGAGCAAGTCAAAAGGCATCCTGATGCTCTGTTTTTATTTATCATTGTACAGGGAAACAATGCTAAATACGTTTGGGTACTCAAAGAATGTACTTTTTAAAATGAAATTTCTTCCTAGGTCCCCATACAAACTACTAGATCTGCTTGAAAGAAATCCAAGCTAAAAGAGGCAGGACTGGAAGGAGCCTTGGCTTTTCTCCTCAGGTCACAGGCAACACACGGTACCTGGGAACATGGTTAAAGACACAACCAGCACTGAAACTCATAGAAAAGAAAGGAATAAGAACATTCCTGGCAATGCTTTGCCAAGTCTGCAGCAGTTTGTGATGCCGTGGGTGGGCACTGTGCACTTTACAGCTGCCCAGAGATGCAGGTTGCACCCTGGCATGTGTCTGAGTGTTTTACCTACCCTCACTGCAACTGCAGTAAGCAAGAGAATGAGCAGCATTTTCTTCGGAACTCTAGGGGACAAACCACAAACTGGGTGCTCACTGCCAACTAATTTTTTTCAGGGGAAGGATGTATTCACCTGAAACTTTCTGCTTTTGGATTTCCTAATGCTTCCTATTGCTTAAATTTCCCACCACTTAAAATCATTCTTATTTTACCATGTAAAGAGGTATCTCTACATCCTTGTACTCCCTTGGAGTCTGTAGGTTAGCTGCATGCTCTCCTTGCACCTCTAGCAGTCATCACTTAACCAGCAAAATCTCTCAGTTCTAAGGTTTTCTCAACAATCAGTCCTGCCAAGCCTCGCACATAATTTTGCTATTTTTCTCTGAACTATCTTCTTTTTTATAGTAATCAGATTCCCAAACCAAAAAAACCCTTTATTTGACACATGGCCAACAGTGCTCTACAAGGGTTTTTTTTTCCCTCAATACTAAAAAATTCTCTCATGAGGGCAGAGAGGGATGCGTGTATTCTAAACAGAGTACATGCTTTCACAGAACACCTGAGAACCAGACGTATATTTAGAAATGCCAATCATGTAAAATGTTGCATCACGTCACGTAAAATTTATTTTGCAAAATACATAACCTATCTTCTGATCAGTGATAATTTGTGGGATCAGTGTTTAAACAGGTATCATTTCTTCTAGTACTTCTGAACCCTGCAAGGAGCTATAGTAAAAACCTGTTATAACAGGAGGATTTTCTCCTCATTTTGTGATTATCTTTCCTATTAGTCTGCGAGCTATCATCTGCCAAACAAGTAGATCTGACAGAAAACAATGAAGATGGCACAAAGCTGTCTATCCAAGAGCTGTGTGCTGATCATGGCACTGTAGTGACTGACTTTATTAAGCAGCTCCAAACAAGGGAGCAAGATGCAGAAAACACAAGAGCCTAGAAGGAATGGTATTGCATACTCCAGTCCACGACAGACAGATCAGCATGGCACTACACAAAAATGCATGAGTTAAGAAAACAAACAAACACCTTCATTTTGCCACATGGAAACAGAAGAAATGAATCCTAAGGTTTGAGGAATACCCTAAGGAGGACACAGTCTTCAAAAGCATTAACACTCTTCAAAGCTGCTTTCCTAGCCACAGGATTGCTTTTCAAATCTCAGATTGCTCAGCCTGTCCATTTCCAAAATGCAATCTTGAATACAGAATGTACATTAAAAAGTAGTGGAATCAGTCTCTAGTAAGAAAGAAAGGGAAGAAAAAAATTTAGTCCAGTGTTTTAAATTGCCAAAGTAATCTGAAGGAAAATCTCTTGATTTCTGACAGATCTGCTCATAAGCAGCTATCACAAAAATATGTGCTACATCTGATTTTTGCCTACTGGTGTGAACTCACAGCAGCACCGAGCCCAGAAACTCCCCTTCTCATTTTCTTTCTCCTGAACACAACTGCTCCACGGGCAGCCCACAGCCTGGCTGAGGGCAGCATCTCCAGGGATTCCCAGCAGCACATTAATGTGCTGGGAGTGCAAAGGCCCCCAAGATTTTGTGAGTTCCATTAGCTGTGATGGAAGCCAATATTTAAAAGTCATTATATAGCTGTGTCTTCAGTATACCCCTGGAGTCACACCTTTATTCCATTAATGGTCTTCAGTAGTCACGTATGTATGCCCTTGGACTTATGCCTTTGTCCCACTACTGCTTATGAAAATTATTGTAAACACCTCACAAGTTAATGCCATAATGATAAAGCTACCTGAAAACTGGCTATACTACTCTCTAAGAAAATGCACTCCAAAAATTGCACTGAGCCACACAAAACTCAGAGGAAAAAAATATCACTTAGGCTCACTAAAATAATTTTTTTGGCAATATTTTCTTTTTTTCTGAGCATTGTCAATTCAAAATAAAATACAGTTTATCCCAAACCCCTTAGATGTTTCATGCCACCTATGTCAACATCTTCAACAAAAAAGTCCACTGCCTTTCTACTTGTCAACCAATCCGTAATTTTTGAATAATTTTGCTTTTACAAAACCCAATATAAAATGTTCCAGCTGAAATTTTCCAACCAGTTGTTTTCTAGGAGAATCTGAAAGAACGTAGTAAAGAAAAATTCAACAAGAAATCAGAGCGCTCATAGAATGGAATCTGTACAGAGGCTGAGAAAAATAACAGAATGCATGAGCTGGTATCTGGCACAGAGCACTATATGCCCCTGTCTGGGAAAAGATCGGTTTAGGCACCCTGCTGTATTCATGCTTCTCTGCAGTATAATTAAGCACAAAAGCTATGACAGCCTTAATCAGATAATTGCAGCAAATCTTGGTATGATCCCGCTTAAGGGAAATCCTGTTCAAAATACTTTTTTAACAGAGAAGGAGACTAAAGAGACTTGGGCATAATTATCCATACTGAAAGGAACAGAGTGCACAGCTCAATACAATTGCCAAGCAAAATATCTAATTTGATTTGCATGTACGATGGAGTCTCCTGTTGAGCTGACGTATGCATTGCAATTGCAAGCTGCATTTACGCTGGTGTTAATTTGGGGCTGGACCCCTCCACCATGGCCTCATCTGTGGATGTAGTTCCTCCTTTCTGTGCACAGGTCCCCACAGCCTGCCAGGGCACCGTGTCAGTAATGCTGCTCCAAAACCCAGAAAAACAGCCCTAAAACTGCTCGGAGCGGAAGCAGAGTGACCAGCACAACTTCCCAGTCCTCCCACATCAGTGGAGTAGGATGTTAGGGTAGAAACATTGTTTTTCTCCTGCTCAAGGAAAAATTGGGCAAGCCCAGGCTCCAGAATATTTCAGAGGCATAACCAGTCGGTTGGTTTATTTACATACTCTCCTTGACGGTTTTCTCCACCCAAAAGTTTCACTTCATTGTTTGTGTGGGGGGAGAAAATTACACCAAACCCAGAGTGCCAGCCTAAGCAAGAGCTGCAGCTTTGCAAGTACATGACAAGAAAGATAATCTTGTTCTAACATCGCTCACCTCAGCAGACTGCAGTATCCTCTTCTCTCCTGCTGGTGACCAGCTGTGTCCTCTGACATCCCTTTGTGCTTTTATGTTCTTATTAGGATTCAGATGGATGAATTCAATGATCCTGATGTATTTAGTCATCACCTTTAGCTATAAACAGTTCTGATGGTGACCTCCTTTAAAAAAAAAAAAAAAAAAAAGAAAAGAAAAAGAAAAAAGTTTTCAATGCTCTTCATTGCTTCCTATCAGTCACCTGTAGATTCATAAAAATTCATTTGTTTGCTTCTCTAACTCAGGCTAAGTACTTTTTCTAAGTTTCACAAGAAACAGCAACACCACAAGATTAGGAAGGGAAAACAAACTCCCAATATTGATCCATTTTCCTGATGTTTAAGAAATGTATGGGTACCCAGAATAAATTTGATGGTCTGTCTCTTACAAACAGTCTATGGGCAGAAAACAATACCTTTCTGGGCACTCGTTTGGGTGAAGCGTCTCAATTTGGGCACCTCAAATGCTGGAGATGATACCAGTTGTGAATAAAAATAAAGTGTTCCTTGTGGAAGATAAGCACCAGAGGCACAAGCCACATCTATTGGCACAGAAAAGTGCCTGGTAAGAGTGGGTACAGCGCTGTACTTTCCTCTAGAGAAGAGCTCAACTTCCTTAGCAAGCTGAAAGTGGAAGAGCTCAATGTGGAAGAGCACTGCCTGTCATGCAGGGCCACTTCTACCTCCCTACCCTACCCGAGGAGCTGCAACCACTCTGCCAAAGGGGCCAAGAGGAGACAACCAGGGTGCAGAGTCAGATGAAGGAGGAAAGTGCAACAGCAGGAAGCTCCAAATCCATCAGGCTTAAGGATCTTGCTGCAGGATAAGACATCGCTGGCATTCAGTAGCTTGATCCTTCTAGAGATATCTAAATATCATCTTTGCTGTCCAATGATGAAGAGACAATAGAGAAGTCCTGCTACAAAGTCTTGTCTTGTCAGCAGAGGAGAAGATATGGTTTGTGCTCAACAGCTGGTAACAATCTTTAAATACTTGTCAGCTACCTCTGTTGTCTCCTGGATTTTCAGTTGCAGCTGTTGTAACCAACAGTGCCATCTGCCTTAGAGAGCCTGGCTCAGAGCCCACTCATTTTGTTGACTTTTCACTTGGAATTTCTTTTCTCCCTGATTTTTCACACCCATTCCTCTGGCCCAGGCTTGTGGCTCTTCTTCTTCTTCAAAATGTGAGCAGCTTCGGCACCATCCACTCCTCGAGCAGGGACAAATTTGCTGCAGCCACCTGCCCTTTACAGCTTCTCATTTTAAGCTCCGAAACCACTTTGTTAATTCATCTGTCCTGCTTGCCTTTCAGTGGCTGTCCCCACAGCTCCCCTCCAGCACATAACAACATCCGTTTGGAGGGATTTTGCATTTGGTTTCTTCCCACCCAAGAAGCTCATGCTGGTGAAGTTGTCAGGCCAAACTAAAGAATCGCTTCCCTGAAACCTCTGCAGGTTTCTGTAATCCTTTCCTGAGGGGACATTGGCAGGATAAAGAGACAAAGGAGTCTGGTTTCATGTGGCTGTGACAACGGATTGAAAAAGAAGGCATTTCCTCACAATTTTGACATGGAGGAAAGCATGCAAGGCCCTCACTGGGACAGCCAGGATTGCCATGTAGTGCCGTCATTAAATCCTCCCTTCAGAAATAAGGCTAGTTGTAGGCTGCAGAGATTAGTGGTCACAGTGGTTTACGCATAATCATATTTATCCACCGAGCTGTGCAAGCATGAGTTTAATGTTTCTGAAAACCAGGTGTGACATTGCTCAGAAAAAAATCCTTCGCACATCACAGAGGCAAATACATCCAGTGCAACATGATCAGAGCTTTCGCCCTCACCCCTTTACACCTGCTGGAGGGGACAAAACCAATCTGAGCTCCACAACACTGGGATGTCAATCCTCATTACCTACAACAGCTAAATCTAGTGGCAGAAATTTCAAGAAAGTCACAAAGAAGTTGTTTATAATTTTACTGGCAAATTCAAGGAATCATAGAATGTCCAGTGTTGGAAGGGACTCACAAGGATCATCAAGTCCAATTTCTGATTTTTGTTGAGTTTCAAAACACCAAGAACTGATTTTTAGACATGACACCATAAAGTAAAAATAAAATAAAATAGGACCAAACCAACACTCCAGGCAAGGGTAAAAAAAAAAAAAAAAAAAAGTAATGAAATAATCTCAAACTCATGCCTCTAAAAAACAAGCACTCAGATGCAATAGTCCATCATAAAAACCCCATCACATTTAGGAGCCTGGGGCTCCAGTTTTCGTTTCGTAGTAATTGAGTAACCTCTGGCTAGCCTGAAATGAACATTGCTGAGTACATTCCCAAATTATCAGTTGTGTGTTACAATGAAAGCTACAATGAAAAATTCAGAACTGATCCTGATAGAGCAGCAGCTGAAGTTGTTCAGCAGGCATACACAACACTACTTTCATTTATCAGTAACCAGGCCAGCAGAAAAAAGCCTCAAGACCATTTGTGGACATAGAACCGTAGAATCATAGAAACATTTTGGTTGGAAGAGACCCTTAAGATCATTCAATCCAACCATAACCTAAATCTAGAACTAAACCATGTCCCTAGGAGCCTAATCTATATGTCTTTATTCATAGGAAAGCTAAATTACTGATTCATTCTGGCTAATTTTTATTATGACAGGATGTGAGCACAGTTGACATGTGTGCTAAAAGCACTTCAATCTCCAAGACACAAAATCTAGTTCATAGCTTCCAAAGCACAAGTCATCTCCTCACAACCATGTGCTGGGTGAGGAAAGCAAACTGTTTTGTCACTGTCAGTAATACTCCTAAAATCCTACAGAGCAAACACACAGAGCCTTGTGAGACCTAGTTCCTGCCCTTCTTTAAGAAGAGGGCAAACTGCTAACCTTCCAGCCAGCAGGCAGAAGACACAGCATCTTCCCTGGAAACCTCTGCTCTGTCACGGTTGTGGGAAGGAATCCCAATTGCTTTGGATTACAAGGGATTTTTTTTTCACTGTGCATAAGATAGCATCTCCTGGAAGAGGGCAGCAGTCCAAGAAGTACATTGACAGTGTATTTGTAAAGAAGGACTGATTTTGAGAATAGTGTTGCTAAATTATATGAGGCTCAGAGACAAAAGCCACCATGCAAGCAAAGGAGACCCTCCAGGGGAAGAGCACTGTAACCCTCAAGCCTAGTGTAACCCAGCTGAAGCTGGCAGAAATGTACCAGGGAGTGATATAACCTACTTATATATAAAATATGAAAACATAGATTTTTCAAATTAGTCCCTTCACAAGACAACATTTATAAAATAGCTAACACATTAGTTGTATTCAATCCTCACTAGAGCGAGGTAAACAATGTATCCTATGCAGCCAGAACATCTTTTCTTTTCTGAAGCACTATCTAAACTAGGAAGATATAAACCTCTGGGGTTTTACACATTTTATAGGTGTTTTTCCAGTTACTAAAAGGACTTGTTCGTGAGTGACACTGAGATAATTGGCTTTTGCCTCTATATTAATCTCCATCCACACTGTGTCCTTACTGGCAGTCAGTCAGGTTCCATCATCACAGCCTGCATTTCATCCCTGCACCAGAAAGACAGTTTCACGGAGCTTGGAACAGATGAGCAAATAGTCCACTCCCCCCTTAAACTGCAGGAACATATGTGAAGGTCCAGCCAGTTTGCATTAGAAGGAAATAAAACTGACTACCACTTTTCCCCTTTGGTATGCTAATTGGTCCCTTTTCAGCAAAAATCTGCAAGGTGGGGTTGCTTCCCGCATACCTCGGTCTTGTTGCATTCTTCCATCAGTGTTTAGGCACACAGTAGGAAACAAGGCAACAGTGCTGAGGAGTTTTCCTCCAAAACCACAAAACGAGGCTCTTACCTACAAATGTTGAATTTTATTCCCATCCCTGGACATAGAAGCATAGGCTAGTTTGGAAGGGACCTCTTTCCCCAGATCAGTTTTCTCAAAGCCCCATCCAACCTGGTTTTGGACATTTCCAGTGATGATGGGTCATCTACAACTTCTAGGTATCTTGTGTTAGCAACAACTGGAAGAGGATGCCTCTTTGTAATGACAGCTTTCAAAACAGGCTTGTGTAGGAGAAGGAAATACAGTTTCACAAAATATTTTGGTGTTTGATTTTGTTCCAAATTGCATTTGCAGTTGCACATCAAGGAAGCATTTCCACACTACAAGGAGGCCCTGGCACCAGGGCAGGCCAGCTCACTGGGTGCACCAGGGCCCCAAACCATGGGGTTTTCACACCGTCCTGTCTCTGAAGCCATTACCACAGGGCCTCTTCCAGAGTCCTGAATCTGGGGAGCCTGATGTGGCCTAAAGCAAAACCAGACACAGTCAAGTTGGCGTGAAGTTAGGCAGGTTTTGCTACCATTCAACATTGTTTCCCTTTGAATTTTACCCAAATCAAATGATTTATCTGAAAGACTTGTTTCAGCAGAGCAACAGATCCCAGCCAACCTCTCCCAGGACGTTTTGTGCCCAGTTCCAGCCACGCTTGTCAACAGCCTCCCCCATGCCATAGCATGAAATCATCAGCTGTCACATCTACTACTGTCCTGTTAACACCATTCTCTTCTCATGTAGGGCTGAAGTGGCATTACCTTTCAGGATGGATTGTTTCCACCTACCATATGACAGAGAAATGTCAGCAAACATTCAGCTGAGAAAGTCCCTGGGGATCGCTGTTGATTCAGAGACCACAACCCTAAGAAAGTTTGTTTGTATGGGGAGAATCTAATTTATCTCTCCAGTAGCGTAATATGTCTGCACCTTTTATCATGATTGCTTTTACTGACTCAAATATTTTTAAAAGAAAATAAGTAATTAAATAAAAGCAGTCTGCTATCAGGAACTGAGCAATAATTTATAAGCATTCACAAAAACTTGAACTGATTCTGACACTTCTCACAGACATTTACAGAAAAGAAATTCATATCAAATGTGCTCTGAAATCTATTTATAAGGGCAAGCTGAGAGGCAGAGAATCCAAAACACAGAAACATTTTATTAAAACTGCAAGTGGGAATAAAACTATTTCCACTACCTTCCATATTGCAGCATATTACCAACAGTAAATACAACATACCATTTTGCTTAAACCAAGACAGCTTAACATATATTTCCTCAACACTAAACCTCGCATTCTTTTTCATTTATATTTCTTTTATATATATTTAGCCATGGACTCAAAAGGAAACTTTGTCACAATAAGGAGAGATTTAAAAACTAGTATACCTTCATTAGATAGGCAATAATTAATAAGACAATTACCTGAATTGCAAACAATCGATTTTTATATTGGACATTTTCTGATGAGTTTTTGTTTTTAGTCAGTAATATTGTAAGTCAATTACTCTCCGAAAGACGTGAATATTATTTAAGAACTATGACTGCCTAGAGGTAGCACAACAGCTAAGTTATCCTGTCAATTAGGCAGGCTTTTCTCTGTCATCCCTGATAATGTTTTAGAATAGTCTGTAAGTAGGACAGAGTAGTTATCCAATAAATTCAGATTTAAACATAAATTATCAATTTTTAATAGTTAAACAAAAGCTTTTTAAAATTCCTCACAGAGTAGGTTTTACAGAATGGTAATTGTCTCACTCCCCTTGCTCATGACAGCAAGCAAAAACTACCATCTGACTGCAAAATATTTTATGTGTTTTATAAACACACTAGTGTGCCTTTTACGAGATTATATACGCATAATGCATCCAGAAATATCTTTGTAATAATAAATTACTTAATAAAAATCATATTAACCCATTGTCATAAATACTAATATCTAAAATCTAGAAATGTCCTACAATTAACATATGAAAATATAATCTAAATTACAAATAACTGATTCTCACAATAAAATCTAGATATAATTAACATCTTTTAAATGCATATTGTCATTCCCAGAAAGATTCATCACAATGCCAGTTTTGGAAGCCAACTGCACATACCCACAGCCAGTACCATGCTTCAGAAGAGGAAATCTAAGATCCACATGAAATTACGGGACTCTGTTGCCACATAGAGCTGCAAGTGATTGCACATGCAAAGCAGGTAAAAAAGAAAGGAATACAAAGTCTGGACTGGTGTTTTTCAAAGGGACTCTTAAGAACTCTGGCACACATTGGGTGGAATGACAAACTGCGATGGCTGTGGCTTTCAGCAAGCCTTCCTTCTCTCTAGAGATGACAACATCTCAGGGACATTTGAGTAGCACATTAGCCTGCTCCCAGACAGGTTTATGTCCCACCGCAGTAACCATGGTCACCCTTCATCTGGACATGCTTCATCTTTGCATCCCATTTTCTGTTGCTTCTTTATTGTTTGCTTGATCTTTGATTCACTATCACGGGCTGATCACACGGAGGCAATGGTAACATCACCTGTCAAAGGCCAGCAGCAACGTATGTTGGCCTTCCAGAAGGTCTTTATCTGTATCACATCACAGAAGTAGAACTGAGACAACATGCCTTGAAGAGCCCCATATGAATATATGTCCTTCTCCCCACAGTAGTTTGAGATTATGCAGCCCCTCTTGTGGTACCCACACCTCTGGCAGGCTTCCTCAGTGCAAGTATTTGTCAGACAGATGATGGTGAGTTACTTATTTTGCTATCAGATGCTGCCAGCTGTCTGCACTTCTCTTTCTTACTGTTCCTTTACTCTCTCCAGTATGGTGTTCTAGCTTGGCAAAATGCTTCTTTCCATGTTCTGCAAGAGTGTATGCTTTAGAGAAAAGCCCTTTGAGCAGCAGTGGTTGAATGAAAATATTTTCTAGTTCTACTTCAATGTAATCCCCCTATTCTTAGACATTTTCATTCTCTATACTATTTAGCTAATCCGGAGTTTAAACATGCAAGACACTCCACAAAATGAAAAGCAATTTTCACGTATCAGCAGAAGCTGGGTTTGTTTGTTTACTTTTTACCTGTAACATTTCGAGTTGAAATCACCAGCAATACGTAGCCATAATTTGTAGACTATAGGAGCTTGGACAAATGGAAGTTAAAAAAATAATGAGGAGACCTCCACTAAGGTATGGAGAAAGATAAGAACAGAAAACCTTGAATACTAATGAAAAAAAAAAAAAAAGCTATCAGTGCAGCAGCAGCCATATTTTCCTTTCCCAAGCTAAAATCTCATCTTGGTAGAGTTAATGGAGGAATTAGCATCAACTTCAATGGAATCCGAATTTCTCCCGTCTTGACTTCCCACACCATGAGTGTGCCATGGTATCAAGGGATATTTAGTTTCTTAACAGCAGCTCTTCTGTTGGTAGCCCTCAGTATTGCACGTTACTGCAGCTACTGGAGATCATGATTTTCAGCTTTTGGGTGTTTAGAAACACAAATGAGGAACAGTCCCATCTGAAGAATTCACAATATGGATTGTATTATGTTTTGCCTTATTTAATCACTCATTAAGCATAGTTTAAAATGAGCTGGAAACCACTGGAAAGGTTTTAGCATTATAACATGGGTTCTTTTTGAAAGCCCCCACCAGGTGACTGTGGCACTTCTCCATTTCATTGCACAACAGCAAGATGGTGTCAGAGACTAAGCATCTCAGGATTTATCACAAAACTCCTATATTTATTGATGTTTGATGTGATTTTTCTATCAGTATCTTTACCATGTAAATTCTAAAGGAAAATTAATTTTATAACAGTCACTTGATATAAAACTGCAGGAGAAACAATTATGATTAGTAGCAGCTTCAGTTTCTGAATGAAGATATACAATGTATTACCCATGTTTATGAATCCACTTTATCCAAATGATTAGTAGCTCACTTATTTTGTTGATGGAGTTTCAGGCTTGAAAAATCATGCGGGTGTGTTAACCATTTGATCAGCAACTTGTATAATAAAAATAAATAAATGTACTATTAAATTCTGCGACTCAGACTAAGACTGAAAGCATACTATAAATTTCACAGACTTGGCCTCTTAAAATAAATGCCTTTAAGAATTTTGACATGATAAATGGGCAGAAGGAAATCTTCACATTCATGCAGCTTATTCAAACCTTGTTCTCTGGAGCCTCTCAGAGTGTATTTAGCTTTCCTTTTTCCTTTCTGAGATTTCATTTCAGAAGCACCTTAGGAATGGCTATTTTTATCCTACACATATCATTATAGGGATGCCAGTGTTAACACACTGACAAAGCCACTTAAGGATGTCCCAAAATCAAGCTCAGCAGATGAGAAAGGCAGGACAGAGTTTCTATTAGATGCTCACCCTTCAGGAGATGTTTAAGCTTGTGCTGTTCAGTGAGTGCTTTCAAATAGTTTATACCACCTCTCCCACCACCTTAAAGGTCTTTCATTGTATACAATTTTCTAAGTGTATTCAGCCACCTTCTAGTGTTTGTCAGTATACTTTCCACATGGCAAACTACCAATGAAATTCTGTACTTCAGGCAGACTTTAGAAAGTGATTAGAGTCTGCAAGTATTTTTTCAAAGATCTCTTCCACTCTTTGAGAAGGTTCAGAAATATATTTGCCCTTCATGTGTCCTGTTATCAGGCAATAATATCCTCCATAATTTTATGCTCCAAAAACTTCTGGCAGCAGTATAGAACAAAAGACCTTGTAATTGGTTTTTAAGAATGATAGAATTACAGCATTCTTTTACGTATGAAAAATGAAGGTTATTCTTCAAGGCCATGTATTTCATCCTACATTGTATTAACACACCATAATCAACATTGTCACCCCCAAATATAACAGACCAAAATGTTCTCCTGTTGCATAAGGCAGCTCGCTCAAATTTATCAAATATTATAAGCTTCATGTGTTTTTTCTGCTATTTAAGAAGCTTGATTATTTCAACATCTCCAAAACTAATACCTACTAAGTCCCTGCAACTCCTCATTCATATTTATATTCATTCATATTTAGAGGTGGGATGAAAAACAAGTGGTTCAAACCCAGCTGTGCTGGTTTTACTGAAATGGAGTTAATTTTATTCATGCAGTTAGAAACTCTTCTTTTTTTGTAGCTTGAACAGTCATTGTTTGAATTTTGTCTGAGAATAATAAGACAGCACCCTGGGACAATGGTGTAAGTTTCCAGTGTGTTGGAATGAAGAGAACACAAGAACTTACTGATATCTGAGCCATTGTCTGGGACACCAAGCTCTTTCTGGGCTCTCTGTCTGCAGGTACAAGGCAGCTGGGTGTCATAGATGGGACAGACCTTGACTGACATCTGGGCTGATCAACGAAAATATTCCATACCATTAGCATCATCCTTGCTATTTAATTGGAGTGGGCTTTTCCAGCTGGTTAGATCCCATTCTAGTTCAGCTCTGTTCTACCTAAGTATCCATTCAGGAATTCCATTAGTTTGGTCAGTTTTTGTTAGTTCAGCCTTTTGCCATTCTGCTGGTTTGGAGTTGGCCCCTGGGCCTTTCTGCCTTTTGTGCCTTTTCACTGTCTCTCTCCAGGATCAGGTGTTCGGAACCAGGGTGCTCTCTTCCCAGTACTGGCTGCTCCACACAGAGTTCATGAGGAATTGCAGTGAGTGTCACTTATTTTATATTTTATCTTCATTTTATATATTACTAGTAGCAGTATATTAGTATTCTTTTTTATTTTATTAAATTGATTTTATCTCAACCCACAAGTTTCTTTCTTTCCTTTCAATTCTCTCCCCTACTTGAGAGAGGGTGGGGAGTGATCAAGCAGCTATCATGGTTTTGATTCCTAGTTGGGGTTAAACCACAACACCAGCAAACACATTCCAGAATAACTTCCCTATATTCAAATAATGTTCGTCTGAAGGTAACACAAATCTTTCCCCTCCCTTTATTAATTCTGTGCTTTTTCACCATTGACACTTGTAGCTTGAGTACCTAAAGGTTTCAACTCAAGGTTGCTACTGCTTAATTTCAGTAAAGCCAAGAGGCAAAGAAGTTGATTTGAACTCTCTGTAGGCTGACAGATACATAAATTAAGCTACATTTTAGCAGTTCTGGACTTTGGAAGGATCACCTGCCATGTGAATTAAGTACTGCTGAAACAAACACGATAAATCATCTGGTGAATATCTATGCCTAATGAATAAGTGGCTTAAGAGAAATATCTAAACCTATAGCTCAGCAGCCAACAGGATTATCCTGAAAAGGATCTGCTTCTGTAAAATTACATAAATCTTAATCACATCAATTTAAATATTCTGTTATGCCACCAATCAGCATTAGCAACAGAATCTTTAAAAAAAAAAAAGGCAATTACAAATTCAGATTCACTAGTACTTTTCCTCAGCAAGATCTTTTTTTTCCTTGTTTAGCCATAATCTGATGATCCTGCCACATATCCACTAATCAGTCCCTCTACAATGGATTTATTCAGATGAATAATATTGGAGTAATGCTTTGAGTCGTCTTTTAGATACTTAGTGTGGTCCAAGTGAAAGTACTCCAGCCTGGATCTCAGCAGATCTCAGGCTTTACCACTGACTTTGCCACTGACCATCAGTATGTTAATTTATCTCTTTGTGTCCCCATTTTCCTTGTTTCCTTGCATCTGCTCAGAATGTTGGATCATTTGGACAGAATCTGTCTCATTTTGTGTGCCCTCCTCTCACCTTGCACAACAGAGGTCTAACACCTAGGCTCTGCAGTAATAGCAATCTCTGTTATTTTCCCTGAATTATTAGTGCCTGAGTGAAAGTTTGTGTTTCCAGAGACAAACCAATTCGGGATTAAGCTTTTAAGAATAAAACAGAGCTTTTTAGGTCACTGCTATGTCAAGTATAAACCATTGTACTCTATTAAGGTGTAAGTGCAGTATATGACATTTTGTTCTTAATCTCTTTTTCACTCACTTTTAACATGCCCTGACCAACACCACCAAGTTTTATCTTCCATGGTGTAACAGTTTACACAGTTTCTTGCAAGCTGAGTTCCTGGCTCACGCCTCCCCAGACAGAGGATTTGTAGCTGGTTTGATGGGTACAAATGTATCATAAGGTGGATCATAGCATCCTTATTTTGAAATCAATCATCCAAGTTAGTTCTTGCAAAAGGGAAGACTTACTAGACAGAAAAAATAATTACATGAAAATCTGGTAGATTTGAACTGCAGTTGCCCAACTCAAATGCAAAACAGCTGTGTATTTACACTGAAAGCTGCGACACCTTTAGGAAGTTTGTTCTCAGCACTACTCATTCTCCCGCTGATCCTTAGCAAGGATCGTCCTTAGAACCACCAACCTGTGTTACCCGTTAGCCTTGTCTCCCTGGAAACATGCAGATTGCAGATAAAGGGAAAAAACCCAACTGCAGATGAAGGCAGGTTTGGATAATAACATTGCTTTAGTGTGTGTCTATCAATGTATGGTTTGTTTTGAGACACCAGATACCCAGATCACTCCTCAAACAGATCCCAGGGACTCCATAGTTCTTAAGGTCATTGTCAAAAGATTTATCTGGCTGGAGCCTTAGAAAAGATGAGACATCCAAAAATATTTCTGAAAAGCAGATACCTTGTCTGTTTGAATGTCACCTATGTAATATCAGTGTGCAATCACACAATGCAAACAAAAGGAGCCCGTGTAAAATTTCACTAGTCCAGGCCTTGCCAAAGGGGAATCTCACCACTGTGATTGCTCAAGGTGCCATGCATTTCATTCACCGTTCACAAAAGGTGTTTGTAAAGCTAACAGCAAAAATCACTCATGAAGTTCTTTTCCCTGCTGCAATTTGGACTATATTTTGCATTCCCATTATTTAAGAAGCAGATAATGGCTGAATTTGTCTGTTCTGTGCATTTGCATCTACCTGTTCACCCACCTTTTCTCTGAGTGTAAAGGTACATTTGCTCCTGGCAGTGAACAATCCTACTGTGTTGTCTGACTTAATAGCACCCACAAGAACCCAAATGGAAATCACAGCTTTGAGCAACTCTTGATATTGGGTTGGTTTGGGATCTGGGGTTGAACTCAACTGTGCCAATTCATCAACAGTATTGATAACCCACATTTATTGCATCCCACCAGAAAGTTAAGAAAAATTCAGCATTTAAACCTACAATTCCTGCAATGCTAGAAGACAACACCAGATAACACAAATGCACTGAAGTCAAGAGGATTGTGTCTACGCCAAAAGGTCAGAGTCAGGTTTTTTTGGATTTGACTATTTTAAGCTACATTTCCCACCTCCCCACGGTGTTGCTCTGTATCCAACAGACATGCTTACCCCTTTTTGCAGATCTGTTTCCTCTTTTCTTTTCACACTGGTCAGCTGGTGGTTCCTCTTGTGCAATTGAATTTGGCAGGTGCAAGAACACTTCTTTATGCTGTGCACTAGTTGGAGAATGCTATTCTAGCAGCTGGTAGGCTTGTGGCTTCCTTGGAGACTTTTAAAAGCATACTGAAATCTTCATTATTTACAAAGTTTTACAGCTGGGATGAACAAATCACCCATGGTTGATTTGTCAAAGGAATATTTGACCATATTTTTAGGTACCCACCTTTTAACTGCTTTGCACCAACCTAGAAAGGGATTTTGTCTCATCTTGCTATTTTGGGAACTTTAAAATTCATGTTCCTTCATTCTTGCTGTATGCTTGATTTTCTTTTTCATTAGGTGGTTTATGAAGGGGGTGGGGGTTGCTGGTTTTTGTTTTGTTTTGTGTGGCCATTTCCCTGCTTTGGTCACTGCAGCAATTACAAGATGAAATCTGGCTTTTCCTCAGCTCCACACAGAATCAAAAGACAGTCACAGAGAGGCTGTGATCCTCTGAATGCATCCAGGATGTTGTGTCATATTTCAGCCTCTCTTCTGTTTTGTGCTTGCAAAAACCACAATTTTTCCAAGGCTTTAGCAGCATGATTTGTGTTACTTCTAATGCCTATTTCCCTTTGATTGTTACCATTTCAGGCCATGCTGCTGCTTCTTTTTCTTCCTCCTCCACAGCCAAACAACATTTTATGCTCAGATACAGGCAATTGCCAATGTTTTCACTTTCCCTATACCTCCATTCCACCTACCTCTCTTAGCTCAGGAGAAGCATTAGGGACTGATTTTTAGCGAACACTCACAGCCCATATACAAAGCAGCAGGAGCAGCAGGTGTTCAATATCTCTGAACATCAGGCCCTATCCGCATATTCATGCCATGCTCATCGCCCAAGGAGCCGAACACCTGCACCAGACTGGTGTTGCCAATTCTTGTGATTTTGTTTCCATTCTGAGACTATGTGGTGGTTTTAATCGATGCTTCTGCAATCATCCTGTTACTTGGAAATCTCAGTATTCATCACAGAATTTTGGTCCTTATGATCTTAGAGAGAAGCACAAAAACATTATCCAGGTGCCAAGGCAGATCAATAATGTATTCCAATATTCCTCATTTTCTGAAGTATTAATTTAAGCCAATTCTTTGACTAGGGAGGGGACAGCTCCTGCTGCTTAAGACTTGCAGTAATGCAAAACTTCAAAGCTATTTACATTTTGTTCCCTCTGCCAATAGAAAGTACACAAAGCCTCTACTAGAGAAATGGGGAAAATATTCAAATTGAGTGGTGACTTGTTTTACTTAACTTTCACTTAAAGTAAGCCCACAGTACTTATGCAACCTAATCTTCCATAAATAACTCTATCAAGCTGAGATACTGTCAGGAAAGTTCACTGGCTTCTTCTGAAATGTCCATAATTTGTCATTGACATAAATTCTCCCTAAAAGCCTGATTCTCATCCAACCAGGAAAGTGAAGTATGCTGTCTGATGTACAGACCCAAACAGAACATCTGAGCTCTTGAGTATGATATACTCGTAACAAGATGAGCATATATAGATACATACAGATATACACTGAATAAACCTAGTATCATTCATGTAAATTACTTGGAAATTAATTTCGGACAGAGAAGGTGTCAGGTTTGTAATCTGTGTGCAGAAAACTTGTAAACAGAAAGAGGCTGGGTTCACCAGATATTTATTTGCTCAGCTCAGTTTTGACTTTAAGAAATTATTGGATTTTCTTCTCTATGGGGTTCTTAGTGGATATAAACAGATTTCACGAGGTTGATTTAACCACGCAATAAACCATGAAAGAATTAGAGACCTTCAGCAGTTTCCTTAACAACAGGATAAAGGCACAAACACAGCAGTGAAGTTTCTGGCACTTGCTTTTTGAGAGGTTTCCATCTCTATTGAAGTGAAGAACCCAGAGGCAAACAGGTAGGCAAAGGTTTCTTGTAGACAAATATCAGTGCTGTCAGCATAGAGGAGCCTCATCATGCCTCAGGTGGGGGCACCTCAGCCTCAAGCACTTCACGTTTGCCAATTTACTTTCCCCTGGTCCTTCATCAGGCTTCTCCTGGGGTGCTAAAAGCAGCTACTGGGACTTACCAAAGTGATCACAGCTCTGACGGCTTTGCTCACCTCTCATTACCATGAGTGGGATTGTGCTCAGGGAGGAGAAACAAAAGGACAAAGTGTGTTGTTGTCTTCTTCTCCTTCACTGTGAAGGTGTGAGATAAGATAGCTGGGAAGGGCTGTTCTCTTCTGCTGTGGCACTGCAGGGTTGTCCTAAGACCTGGTCCATGTCTCGTGTTTGGTTACTTCTGTTGTGTCCCTGCCAGGAACAGCATTGGCCAAATATTTCAGATGCAAATATTTAGATGATGGACCACAAGTCACATTACATGGAAATATTTTTTCCTGGACTTTTGTTATTGCTGCTGATAAACATGTAAATATTGAGGTGGTTTACGGGGGGTGGGGTTACACTTCTTTGTGGTACACAAGTCTGATTTTCTCCCATTCTCTATCTGACTTGCAGATAATTGACTGTATGTAAGACTGTATATATTCTGTTTCAGTTGTGTTTTACAAATTAGATTTGATGTAAATGGCAGTTATTGTCCACATGAAAAAAAATTGCAAAAGCCATTTTTCTATTTTTTTTTTCTCAGAGCTTGTTTGATGTATTTCCAGATTAAGTTCAAGTCATGCTTTTGTAAATCAAAGAACTTGCAAGTCTTTAAAAGCTATTGTAAATTACATAGAGTGCTTGAAGGAAAACTTAGGTCCAGTATATTTCCTCACCGTGTCTCACATAAGGAACAGTCCTGCAGATATAAGTGCAGACTGAGCAGGAGACAAATGTAATCATTCACTAACAGTCCCTCCATGAAGGAAGAGTGATGAGGAAAAAGAAGTTATATGTTACTAAAAGCTAACATCTTTTTTCCCCTCTACTTGTTTCCATTTTTCTAAGTCAAACACGTGCTGTTCCCCACTCATGAATAGTGAGACCAACTCCCTGCTTCTCTCAGGGTGCAGATACTGATTTGCAGCTGGTCATGCACCTGTGTTGTCTCCATCCCACTGACACTTAAATAACTACAGAGCTGGGCAGGGCAGAAGTGCAAATTGCTCATTCTGCCTCAGTAACCATACTCCTTTCTGGCTACTGTAAGTAAACAATAAATAAAAGGAAAAACTAAGTAGAAGACATTCCTATGCAAGAAGCAGTTACACTTTCACAATTATGTTTTCAGTTGACTTTAGCTAAGAAGGGACTTCGTTGTCAAGACTCCGCCATTTCCATTTCAGTTGCTGTTCCTTTTTGTATTGATTTTTTGTAAACATTGTGATGGGTAGCAATTAGTGGTCCTTGCCCAGCAGCAATGTACATTAAAGCAGGTATTTTCTGAAATAGAGTGGGTTGGGAGAAATTGCAAATGTTATCCATGAAGAACACAGCCTAGGTTTTAATTCAGTATAGAAAGCCTTCTGAAATACTGTATAAATGAGCTGAGTTTGATCATAGCAGTGAATTTTCTTTTTTTTTCCTAATTTCTATCCCATGACATGAAACACATGAGCAGCCAATGGCCTCATGGGAGAAAACGTTCTCCTCAAGCAGTGCCCCAGTTGGTCAGGTCCCCAAGAGACACCTCCAGGCAAATCCCTTCCTGAAAACTGTCTGGGTGTTGCACTGGGCTGAGCACCAAGCTCTGTGGCCTTCAAAACAGGGAAAGGAATGCTTTTAGGTACAGCAAACCTGATGAATGCAACAGGAAGAAAATCCCCTGCAGTCTCAGTGACAAGCAAGCTGGATTTTTTTGCAACCTGGATTTAGGTGTCTACATATGACCAAATACCAGTTCAAACCTCTTAATTCATTTACCACATTAGAATCCTGATCAACCTCCCTCAGCTCCCATCTCCTGAGAGGCACTGAGTTGTCAACTCCATGGAACAGGAGAATAAATTCACTTAATAGTGTATAGAGAGCCACAAATGCCAGCAACCGCTGTGCAGGAGATTTAGATAAAGTATCCCTTGAAGGTATTTCTGGGAATGGATATGTTAATACTCAAGCACATTTTAGACTGTGATCACATAAGTTATATAGAAAAGTTAGTTTATGCAGAAGAAAAAGGCTTCTGAAGAAAATGGAGTATCCAATTGCGATGACAGCTAGAGAAAGCAGGCTGGAGTGCAGTTGATTTCCACCATGTGATGCAGTAATCTATTACCTGGTTAGAAAGGCAAGGTGCCCATCAGCTTGCCAGTGACTGCTAAGGGGAGAACTCAAAAATACAAGTTGCTCCATGTTGCCATTGAGTATCTATTATCTGCTGTTAAGAGGGGTTCAAGTATTATTATGTACACTGAGAGAGGCATAAAACCATTAGGCTGGCCTGTGTACAGTGCTTTTTCTGCTGGATAAGTTTCCCAAGATTTAGCCATAACTCACCCTTTGATTCTGTCCTGGCAGGAGTCCTGTGCAGGATTAGGAGACACACAGGACCATTCTGTCTGGCCAAGGTTGGTGAGGAGAACCTTACAGGTGGCTTATGCCTCCTTTTATCACAGCCAACCAAATACGGTTCTTTTGACAAAATTACTCTTCAGGCTCCTCCCTCATTTACTCAAGGTGATTATTCAATGTTTGTGATGGAAATTTTTGTTCGAACATTGGAAACTAGATAGTTTATTCAGACTTGCTAGGTGAGGAACCTTTCCTCAATGTCCTGCTTGAGGAGAGAAGTGAACTCAGGAGCTCCACAGGACAGGAGAGCACAGCAGAGTACTGGAGAAGGCAGCAGCGATTCTCGGAGCTTGCAGACCATGTACCAGGACAGGTTTTGGGCCAGATGGAAAACTTGCATGCCTTTCAGCAGCTGGGGGATGTGCCTGAGTCAGCAGAGAAACCTTCAGAGCACAGAGGTACAGATGTACAGAGGAACCAAACTTTTTTATGCCTTTTGGTGGCTTGCAACTATTTTGCAGGCTTAAGTAGTTCCACTGAAAACATTTGCTGGTAACCTTCATCCCTAGTTAAGGGTATCTGAGAAATGCTTAAATCAAAACACACCCATGATGTCTGTTAAGTCTCCCTAGCCCTAGAGCTTTTGCAACATGCTCCTGGCCTGGAGACCACTAAACTCTCCAAGGTCAAAGCTTTCTTTCCCACATCTCAGCTCATCTCATATCTCACAGCTCCCTCTCCCATAGATTTCAGCTACAGACAGCTGAGCTATACTGCTCCATGAGTTGCCATTTGTCAGCTGAGCTATACTAACCACCCAGCTGCTTGCTCCCAGCTTTGTGCAGAGCCACAAAACCTTGAGACTTCAACCATCCTCAGGGCCAGAAGAGGTATCACTTCACATTGCCGTAGCTGAGGCTCAGCTGACAAGCAGTTGAACAGATTGCAACTGTCTGTCCATACCCATCATCTGGGTTGCATTAGTACTGTTGTGTCTTTTGAATGTCATTTTTCATATAATTTTCAAACTAGCAAATAAAAACGAGTAATTTATGGCAGCATTAGCATCCAGGCTCAAATATTTTACATGTAAGGTCCAGAGGCCCAGCAGAAAACCTCTGTCAGATCTCTGTTGACACAGTCAGTTTGGAAATTACTGCTCTAAGTTTGACCTCACCTCTGGAGCGAGGGAGGCAGCTGTTAGGTGGGAGGGAGGGTAGTTCAGTCCAATGATGTAAGGAATAATTTCTGTTTTCACTGGTGCATTGGCTGGAAAAAAAAGGCTGGGAACCTTGTCTGAAGCCAGCTGCGCTTCCCCTGCAAGCATCACCACTCTGCTGTGCAAGAGTTATTGTCAGCCAGCTGTGAAGCATCTCCCACATCAGCCACCTAATCTCTGAGGGTGCAGAAAAACTGACTCAGCAAATCTAGATCTTCCATTGTCAGCCAGAAGAGGGAGTTAAGAGGGGGAAAAAAGAAAAAAAGGCAATCTCCTTAGAAAATGTGTGGTACAAACTGGGCTTATGATATTGGCAGATGCTCTTTCATGTCAGAAAGATAGATAATAGACAAATATAAAACAAAAATATACATGTACTTATGTTTGTGTTTATATATAAACCACAGCATGCATAGATGCATAGTTTGTAAACACTAGATAACAGCATATTGTAAAATGATCCAAATTCTTTATTTCTGTCACTGATTTGTATTCACCAGACCCTATAAAAAAGAGCTTCAACCTTTACTTACGTGGACCTTTGCAAAACTTTCAGTGGAACTGCCACCTCCAGCAAATTGGGTAAAGCCTTACTAAAATGTATTTGGTTTTCTTCTGTATTTTCCATCACTTCTTTAGAAGCAAATCTTGAACCATCAAGGGTCAGTGGACCACAGGCTCAAAATCACTGCCTCAGAAAACGAGATAAAAATATGAGGCCTATTGTGCTGAGCACTTCCACAAACCAGAGAACTTCTCACCTCAAAGCCTTTACAATAAATATGTGAGATGGAGAGAAAAGACACACTGAATGGGAAGGACCTAGAAGCAACTCCCCTTGCCTGATGCCATACAGGTCACGAGCAGAAGGCAGGTCACTGCTTTAGTGGTGTGCAACTCTTCTTAGGGTAAAAAGCTGTTTTCCACTGAATCATAGAATCATTTCAGTTGGAAGAGACCTTTAACATCATCAAATCTAAGCATTAACCCAACACTGTCACTAAACCATGTTCCTAAGACCCTCATCTATGCATCTTTTAAACCCCTCCAGGGATGGTGACACCGCCACTACCCTGGGCAGCCTGTTCCAGTGCCTGACAACGCCTTGTGGGAAGAAATTTTTCCTACTATCCAATCTGAACCTCCCCTGGTGCAACTTGAGGCCATTTCCTCTCATTCTGCTGCTTGTTACTTGGGAGAAGAGACCAATACCCTCCAAGCTATAACCTCCATTCAGGTAGTTGTAGACAGTGATAAGGTCTCCCCTCAGCCTCCTTTTCTCCAGGCTAAACAGCCTCAGCTCCTTCAGCTGCTCCTCATCAGACTTGTGCTCCAGGCCCCTCACCAGCTTTGTTACCCTTCTCTGAACTCACTCCCTTTGCCCCACTCTGTGCTTCTCAGTGGGGTGTCTCACTGCCCAGAGCCCCCCACGAGCTGCAGGCTGAAGGGAGATGTCACCTCCCCACCAGCCCCCACCACATCCCCTCTCCTGGCAGCAGCTGAACTGAAGTGGCTTAGGTCAAAATATGTAAAGCTGTCGCCTGTGTAAAGTCATTTTGGACCATTCCAATGTAAAAAATGTACACATGATCTTCGTGAGGGAGCTGTATGGAGGGCAACTTGCTGTGGGTCTGCAGAGCCAGGATCCAGTAGAGCTACAGGAAGAGTTGGTACAGCAGCAAAAAGTATCTGGCAGCAGGCTGTATTTGGGGATAAAATTATCTTCCTGTGAATGGGAGGGGAGGTAGACACCACTTGAGACAAACTGAACATGAGAAATAAAATTTAGAAAGATTCCTGAAATGGCAGGCAGAAGAACTTGATGAAAGCCAGAAAAGCCTTTCCCATTTCCCAAAACAGGAAGGGGGGCTGTTCCCAGGGCTGGAGAAGACTGGGTGCCACCCTGAGAGTACAGCAGGTGGTGAAACAAATCAAACGTTTTAGTCATATTACATAACTTATGGATTCTTTTGTGCATGTTTAAACCTACAGCATAAATTAACATGCCAAAGGGATTCTCCATTTCATCATTGGTAACAAAATGCAGATTGCTTTAAGGACCTATAGATTTATACTTATTAACTGATGATCATAAAGAGTTTTAGCAGTCACTTGTTAAGTTAAGCAGTCAAGTTTTACCAGTTACCTCTTTAGACTGGTCTGTACATATCCAAATACAATGTTTTTCATTTAGTTTTCTGGTGCTTTTCTTTGAATGAAATGTTTTAAGCTATGCTTAATTTTATAGAGTCAGATTCATAATGAAAGACATGGTGTTAGAGAGGCCTACATTTTCTGTGTGAACACTGAAGAGTACATCTGACTGGAAATTTACTGTGGAATTAAAAAAAAAAGAGACAAAAGTAAACCTGAATGCATGCCAGTTGAAGATAAAGCATTTTGCTATATAATATCCATGGATAGAAACACAATATTTTTACTGTAGGAACCTTATCAGAGAATCCTCAACACAGTAAAAGTAGCTTAAAGAATCTTGTGAGCTGATATCATGGTCATTTTTACAGTTGGTGCTAATCTTTTACATTCTACTAATAACTCCAATATAATAAAATTTGCTATAAACTATAAAATCTAACATTACCTTATAAAGAACAAGAAAGCCTGTGGCAGAAATGTTTCAAATATCTTACAAATAAATGTAAAAGGAAATTAGAGCACAGCTCACAGGTTATTATATTAATAAGCTGTGGACATTTTGGCACAAGAAAGCAGTAAGAGGGGCTGTGCAGAGTGGTTTCTGCTGTAGACCTATTCTGTTATTTTAGGACACTCCATGAAAAAATTGACTTATTTTGTGGACTATAATACTGAATGGTCTCTGATTCTACACTCCCTGCATTCAGAGAGCAACAGCAGCCAAGCTGAATAACTACACAGAGCAAACCCAGCAGCACAACCCTGGGAGACACCAAACCAGAGGAAATCACAGCACCGTCACGGAATCATCTTGAGAAAAAGTATCTGGCAGACATATTGAAGCACAGTTATAAACGAGTTTTCTACTGCAAAGGAGTAGTTAAAACTGAAGATGTTGACCATCACATCCACAATGCTGTTTATTGAATTACCTATGACAGTCAATGTACATGAACAAAATTAAGAGCAGGTTAATACATCGATGCTACCTAACTTATTGAATAACAAGTACCCTAATAATTAAACTAAATTATTTCAACTGCTCATGGGAATGACTTCTTTTTATCCTGCTATCCTATCCATTTTACTAATTCTCACATATTAAGCTAAATAGATGGTAAGTCTATATAAAGATCAGTTAAGACTTACTTGCACGTATTAAATGTTTTTTGTCCTTAGCTCAATTAGTAATCTGCTACCCTGGTAACACAGAGAAAAAACAATGAAGTTTCTGTCTTTGCATTTTTAAAATAAAAATAGTGTATTCTCACCTAAATGGGAGATAAAAACATTATTTATATAAATGTTCAGTCAGTGTTCAGATATGATAATACAAAAGTTTGCACCCTATACTTTACACAGCTTTAATTTCAAATATTGAATATTAAATACCTACAGAGAATGGTTATTAGTACTCAAATACAGAACCTCAAAAAAAAAAAAAAACAAGATTCAAACATCAATAACTTTTTTTTCTAAATGTGCATTTAAAGTGAGAATAAAATTTTGCATAGTCCTTTTGCATTACATCCATATTAAAAATCATCTTCATGCCTGGATTTTAAATTTTAGATAATTACTTCGTAAGGCTATCATCACTGTGTATTACACAGTCAGAAGATCTCTCTTTGAGCTCTACCTATATTTCTTTGTGGATACTTGTTGTCTCTTATCCTGTATTTGGATTTTATATACTTTGAGCCAGACTCTAAGTCACAGCTAACCCTCCACCCCCACAAGAGTAGATTAATTCTGTATTTACTAGTGTATGACTATATTTAGAAAAGTATTTTGATCTGCCTTTTGACCTTTGGACTCTTTCCATCCCAGACATGTGTGGGAGATTATTAGTGCTAGATATTTTCCAAGATTTCACCAAAAAATAGATTCTAGATTGTTCCAGAATCTCTTGTCTCATCATCCATCTTCCCCATCTGGGACTGATGGTTTTCAACTATGAGCTTCTTGGGAGGGGAGAAGTAGAAGGGGAAGGGTGAAAAAACATCTTTTGCTCTTTTCTGTAGAAGACAATGAGATTCCAGTCTATGACTGCCTCTTCTGGATTATGTTTGTGCAAAATAATACCATTTAGGCAGAAAACTTAGAATACTATTATTGTATTTTGACAGATAAACCAAATGTGAACCAGACTTGCAGAATTGTTAGCAACTGAAAAGTTAAGAATAATTTTTGGTTCTTATAAAGCCCAAAAAATACCCAGTTACCTCTGTGTATGTTAATATCACAAAGCCAATACAGTTGCCTTAAACTACAAAGATGTTTCCCGGCAGGAAAACAGCAGCCAGCTCGCTCAAAGGCAGACAGTGGATCACAGAACTGCTGGGATTTACCTCAGTCCTTTAGAGCTCATCCTTAATTTTAAAAATACAGAATTTTTGTAGTAGGTGGCAGGAAGGGTCTCTTGATGCAAGGGAGAGAAGATAGCACTTTAAATCTCAGTAGTTTCTAGTATTTCCCTAATTAGATGAAAAACATTGTTATAAATATTATCACAGGTTAACTCTGATATGAAGAATTTGTGGGCCAGTGTATATCATTGGGTATGGCTGTGTCTGAGAGAGGTTAAAGTCTACCTGAGAACAGACATTACCAAACTGGCTAACAAGTCTACTGGCAGGGACACATCATGATTCAGCAAACAGTAAATTTGGTTCTAGAGCCGCCTATGTAAGAGGAGAGGTATACCAGACACATGAGACAAAGCACAAATCCACTAAGGACACGTCCTCGGAGTTCAAATGCTTTCAAAGACTTTCATAGGCTAAGATTTTTTATAGGATGTTTTATGTCTGAGAATGGCTCCAGCAGCCACTACGAAGCAGACACAAAAACCTTGAAGCCAGCACTATCACATAGCCTGACTTATTCAAAAGAAATGCAGTCATGTGCCCACAGTTGAACCAAATGTGTCCTGCTGCATTCCAGATGCCAGAACTGCTATTAATGATTGTGGAGCCTACTTTGTAGGGTATGGTATGAAGTGAACGTGGCGCAAACAAAACACGAGGGCCCCAAAAGTAACTTTTACTGTGACAAGATGGATAACTACAGACAGATCCCTCAAGTACCACCATGATACTTCTTGCTAGCAAGATAATTTTTCCTGTAGTCTTAAGAAAGTAATTTAGCAAGTAGCTAATAGGGGCAGCTGTCTTGTTAACATTTCTAGAATTCATTACTGTGGTAATTTTAAGAAAATCTGTATTGTAAGTTATTAAAAGAGTATGTATCAGAGGTATTGCATAATCACAATATTGTTTAAAAGTTGTTTTGTAACACAGTATTTACTACTGGCATCAGTATTGCACTGAAATGAAGACTGAGAATTCCTGTCTTGTTCGGCTATTATGTAGAAAAGTAATTTATGTTATTTTATTGACAGCAACACTCCTGACTTGAGCCAACACACAAAGCAATTGGAGTATATTACTGAAGGTTTACTACAACAGTTGACTTGGCCATTATTGCACTTCTGCCCTGCAAGAAAGAGTCTTCTGCTAATTCAGAAGGAAAATAAAAAATAAAACAATGCAGGTCAGTTTTTCCTTTAAGCTAAAATTAAATTACAAGTTATGAAAGCAATACTTTACCAAATGCAAGTAACGTATGAGTCAGATTATCATATCTTTCCATTAGGGAAGATAGTATCAGCTTTCTGGTGGTACAGAAACTATATTCTAAATTGATTTATGAATATGCCTTATTCTCTTCTACTATTTACTTTAGAAGTTGGGAATACTGTTACTAGGTTTATGTGATCTTTCTCAGTAGACTTGCAACTCTTAACATAATACCAAAATACAGCACATTACATGTCACATCTAACAATGCTCAAAGCTACAGAAGACAAAAAGAAATAAGCAACAATGAATAAAAGTTACATCTCTTATTTTACTTCTGTAGAACAAAAGGACTTAGTACCCGAGCAGTGTATTTCATATCTAATTTATATAGCATTTCAAGGGTGGTTTTCTGATCTCATCTTATGTGATGCTTTTTCAGCATACATTTCTGCAAACTCATTTCACTTTAAACAATCTCTAAGGATTCTCTGAGGGACTCAATAAAAGAAGATCCAAGCTCTTTGAAGTCCCTGGCTGATACAAGTCCAAGTGCTTCAGAACTGGGAGAACTTCTCCTCTTTTATATGCAAAGTTGGGTTGGGTTAGCCTGGTCTCCAAAAGTTGTTATTTCAAGATATCTTGATGAGTCATGATAGAATCCAAATGGAAGTTTCGGTGTAACAGGAGAGAAAATTATTACATATCACAGTTCAGAATCAAATAGATACTTCTCTACTTGTTGTAAGCTTTGCAAACACTATATTATTCCAGAATGCACATTAAATTCAACACATTTTTCACTGCCAATGAAACTCTCCCTTCCCACTTTCCGTTGTCTAAAAACCTCAAGTCAAATTCCAGCAACAATCTTTCTTGCTTTCACAGAGACCATAAGCAGATTTTAAATACTCATGGTGAGGACAAAAGCCTTAATCACCTCATCAAAATTTGAATCAGATGTTTTATCACTGTTACTTCTCCTCCAGCTGGGAGTAATGGGGAGTTACAAAAAGAGGTGGCAGAACTCCACTATAAGAGTAATATTCCCTCTAATCAGAGAGGAAACTTCCTAGCAATGGACATTAAGGTTTGCTCAAAAGCTGTGGCAAAGACATATATAGAGAATATTGATGAAAAGATATGTTATACATTTCAAACACTACTTCTGACCTACCAGTAACCAAAAAACACAAATGGGGCATTGGTGCATACACCATTCAGAAATTAAATGCATCCCCTACCTCTTTGACTATTGTTCACATATTCTGTTCAGCTCAGTAACTCTCTCTCTTTTTGCATAAAGCTGAAGTTCCTTCATTTCACATTTGCTTGGCAGTATTTTTGCTTTCTTCACCTAATCAAAGTAAAGAAAGAATCTGAGGGAAGAGTTTGAACTGGTTTCCATCTTGCCCTGTTAATATATTGTTGAAACAATAGCATGTCAGTTTGCACCTCATCTTTTACACAGGCTTCAAAATTGCAGAAGAAAATTGAAAACCTGTGAAGTAAATGCACATAATTGTGGCAAAGTGCAACATCCGTGTCAGTGGGAAAAGGAATACCGCACAAACCAGTCTTGGTTGCTACCCTCTGCTGAAAGGGATAAATGGAAATTTAAATCATCACTGATGGAGGAAGGATTTGGTACTGAGAGATATGAGCTGCCTAACTAATGGGATATCAGATGAAATGAAGCATTTCCTTTCCAGAAGGCCGATCTCTGCACCAAGGAATACTCAGGCTACATAAAGTGCAGAGACTTTTGAAAAGCACTGGGGCCAGAGGGCTCTGCTCAGCACTATGATTACTCAGTAGTGCTCAGCAGAGCATGGAAACTGACTTTTAAGTCCTTTTCCTCGGCACCAGAGATTCAGCTAAATACAGGATTGCTTTAACTGCCAGTCAGTACTTTGTTGTTGGCAGCTACATATGCAACAAGGTGGTTCCTTGAAAAGAGATTTTTGTTATTTGTGGTTCTTGGGTCTCTTACCCAGGATCCTGGTCATGAAGAGAACCCAGCTGAGCTGGGAGCTGAACATGATACAGTCCCTTTCTCAAAGAGCTCACATTCCCAGCAGACTTTGGCATCTTTTCTTTGATATATGGAAACTCCATGGAACTATCCTGTAACAACACGTTAATATCACCGTGGCTGAGACTATAGGCAATCGACAAGGTGAAAATTAATAATAATAATAATAATAATAATAATAATAATAATCTGGGAGCCATCTCTTGGATCTGTAATTCGCTCATTTCTCTCTTCCTAGATTTAAAATGCAGGAGTACTGACTTGTCCAGAGCCCACCTCCTTCAGCAGAGAAGAAAGCCTTTAGGGAAGCTCAGCACATCTGGGGAAACCAAGGAACTGGCAGTTCTGCCATATGTCCTTGTGGACTACTTGTCTGAATCTGAGTGCTGCTGCTGGGTTTTCTGCTGTGATTACAAACTTTCTTTGCAGATGATAGAAAAGAAGACTAAAATTGCAGATGAAGAGAAATTCCCTAGGGGTTCAAGTTTGTTCATCTGTCTAATGCATTTTTCACTTTAGCAGTTTTATATGTAAATAAAACCAGGGTGCTCTTTAAACACAAATTGCTTTTGATTCCCTAAAGCAAATGTGCCAAACCAACGAGAAAGTTGGAAATAGAAACTGAATATCCCTGCTAAGTAGGAACTGAGGGGGAATTCTGCAACAAAGAAACACAGACTTACTTTTTATTACAACGCTGCAGAAGGCGCCTTTCAATTCACTGACAGCCAGACCCAGCAGGACTTGAGACCAGTAACAAAGACAGTTCAATATTGTCTAGAAGCTCACTTTTGCATTATTCCCATACTGGAGACAGCCTGGGCAAGCCTGTCTACATAAATTAGAGCAGGCCGCCCTGTTCAGGCATTGCCTCACAGGACCAAAACAGCAGCTGGAAAGCATTGTGGAGAAAGATTGTAGCAGCACAGGGAGCAAATGAAACTGGCTGTGCCATTTGCTTTTATGAAGACTGGGCACTAAAGTTTTATCTGCTTGTAAACAGGAACCAAAACAATAGCAGAAATAAGATACCTGAGGTAAACGACTTCTAGAGACACACATCAAAAAGGCTGTGCTGTGTGATGGGGAACTTTGTGTGCTAGGAGCCACACAACGGTGCACTGCAAGGGATCAGATTGTGAAAGCCACGGAAACCAGAAACAGCACAGAAGGATAAAAATAACACAGAAGGTAGGGAAAGAAGTAGTCTTCAGCTGTAAGAGGCTGGCCAAGATGCAGCAGGGGTGAAAGAGCAGCGAACAGCTCTCTCTCCCAGCCGGAGACTGCAATAACTCAGCTGAGAGAATATGATCAAGGCATACAGTAAAAGACTGGCTCTAAAGTGAAGGGATCTGTGAAGATGCTCCTTGAGGCCCAACCCACAAAAGGTGTGCAGATACTTTGACTCTTCTTTAACATCTGCATCCTCCCGTCTCTGCCCACTAGGTACCTCTAAGTGAATAATGATGGTTTGCTAATGAAGAAGTCATTTTTGAGTGTCTTTAATCAGCCACTGTCAGACACTCCCAGACCAAAGAGTTTGCAGATGGCGCCCACAGCTGGGCTTGTACTGTTGGTGTGATCAGTTTTGCATCTCTCTGTGGATGGAGGCATTTGATCTCCCCACGGCTAGATGATTTGAGCAGCAGCTCCCTAACCACAGTTTCCATGGGTTGAAGGCATCCATTTTGTGTTTGAACCACAGCTCATCTTGTAATGGCTATGAATGAAGAGGTTACCTGTGCCAAGAGCAAGAGCTCCAACACAGTATCATCTATACTTCCCCTCTGCCACCAGAGGAATGCCCCTTGAGCAGGAGTCACCCCTCAAGCACTGGTGCCTCTGCTTGGACAGCCAGAGCACGTCCCCAGAACACCACTCGCTCTACCCTGGACATACTGGCCCAAGGTCTTCCATGGATGTCTAAATAACAGGGACCTTGAGTTTCATATTATATCAAATTAAATTAATATTGCCTGCTGAATGCCCTTATACCCTAGCTAATGAGTGTCCTCATTGCAAGGCTTAATTCAGTTTTCATTGTACCTTTAGAGTTCAGCCTGAAAGCCTCTTTTATTAAATTCTTGCTCAGCTAGTTCAATAGCGAGCCAGCAAAACTGTGGTAGTGTAAAGTTTTAAGTCAAATTGCATGGAGAGGGCAAGAACTGTTCTTCTGTGAATCCACATAATAAATTCTAGTGGAAACCCAGCATATTAGTCCTTGTCAGGGTAATGGCTGCTGAAGAAATGCTGTGCTGGTCTTTTTAAATACAAGATGAGAGATCTTAAGTAATTCCTTACCAGCCAATACTTCTCTATTATGCCAAGCCGAATTCTGAATTTATGTCCCACTATTCCAACTCTTCCATTTTTAAAACAGCATTCTTCAATGAAGTGTCCTATTCTATGTAAATATCAAAACCTTATTACTTTATTACTTCATTACATACAATGTTTCTCTAAAGCGGTGAGTATTTAATAGAAACTCACAAGAGATAATAAATAAATAAATAAAAATTACCTACCCCACAATGCCAGGTATGATTAAACATAAGATTTCCAGTGAAACTCAGCTAGCTCACCAGCTCTCAGACAGAAACCTGCAGCTTTAAGCAGCAGCTCATCTTTCCAATTCACTAACTGTGCTAAATTATCACAGGACGCTGAATATTCAGGGATGCCTGAAGAAGTCAGCCAGCTGAGAGCTGACCTTTCATCCTCAGGTAAAACCCTTGATCTGTGGCTGGGCTCTCACTAAGGGAGGAAAGACCAAGTGCACATAAAGAAAAATATATGAGCCTCTGTTTATACACTGCTTTTTTTACAGCATAGTTCAGCTCTATCACCATCCACAATAACTTCTCTACTGTTTAGCTCAGTAGAATATTTATTTTATTCTCCACTGCATGAGAGACTGTTTGAAGCCTGAATAGCTCATAAACTTTTGGCCTTTATGAACCAGCAAGAAGTTCTTCCCTCAGGTATGTAACCACAGGCAAATGTTCACATGATTCAGGATGGAAATAAAGCTGTCAGGGTACTTATAGCTATCAGCACCCTCTCTCCATCCAGGTTATAGTAATGTGTATATATATGTATATATATATATACATATATATATATATATATGTATAGTAATGTGCCAGATAGCAAAACTAAACAGGACTTAAACCTACTTGCACCCTTTTTCCCCCACATCAACAAAATTAAACAATGGACATTAGTTGGCCAGAATCAAAGGTTAGCTCAAAAAGCGGAGTTGAGATTTTGATCTGCACTCTTAAAGGTAAGTTAGGGAAAGGCAGTACTCAGTTTCTTGTTCTGCTCCTGTTTATGATCAAAAGGTTATTTATTTGGCATCATTAGCAAAATCATACATGTTTTTTAAGCACTGGTCTGCTAGTTCCTCCTTCTAGCTCTGACATCACATAAGAAAATAACTACATTTGAAACCATAGAGGTTTTAACTCTGTCAATAAGTTTTGACTCTGCTATCAAACATCATTGTTTCATAGGAAACAGAATATAAATATATTTTGACCCAAAGCTTGCTGGTTTTCTTTGTGGGAAAGATACAGTATATATACATAAACGCAGGTATAGACTTCACTTCAGAGAAAGAAGGCCGGAAAGGATACAACTTGCATCCTTGGACATACTGCTCTTTTCATCAGAGGGGGGTGATAGCCTTGTGTGAAATGCGGTGAAGAACATGAACTAGTAACTGGGACAGCAACCAAAGTTGTTTTGTTTCTTTTTCCTCCGCATACTGAGCACACCATGCCTCCCTCAAATGGCTTAACTTCTGCACACTGAGTCTAAATATTGCCACCCCGTGGTCTGACAGCACTATCTGCCAGCCCTGCAAAAGGGAAACAAAATGCTTCTTCCAGGCTGGGCACTACATATTCCAGTCCCCACACACTGTTTGTATTCTACGTTTAGCTGTCTTTCACAGACCCCTGCCAGCAAAATAAATGGCTCCCTATTGACCCCACTTCCCTCCTTGTATCTTTTTTCATTTTCAGGTGCCGAAGGCTGCCCCCTCCCTCCTGCAGAGCAGCACAAAGACAGACGCAGTGAGCAGTGGAAGTCAGCAGCAAATACACATCCCAAATAAAACTTTCACTGTAACATCCCACAGCCTGTGCAAATTCCCTCAGGTGTGGATAGGCAGCAGGAGCAAGGCAAACCCTTTACCCAAGCCAAACCTCCTTCCCTGCCACACGAGAAGCATTACCACTGGAGTTTCTGCATGGAGCAGTTTCTACAACAAACATATTGAGCTACATCTTTGTTTCCCAACGGTAGAGGAGGACGGAATAAGCTATAGGCTTAAAGCTTTATGTATCTGTTTGCTCTTTACAGATAAGCAAGTGAAAGAGCAAGTGTAGAAAGCCTGAGCCTGCAAGGGCAAAGAAACCTCAGTCAAGACCTCTTCTTCCCAATTTTAAAGTCTTCTGTGTTTGGCCATACCACAGGTCAGTGAAACCTGCTTCCTGGAGAGGAGAAATGATACGAAACTCAGTAAGGTCAGATTTTCTACCCACCTCAGTTTTACTAAGAAGTCTGAGAGTTAAAGCAGTAGGCAGAGGTCCCAGACCTGAAAGGGACAACTGAAATTTCTTGGTTTATACTAAATAAATCAAGATTCTCAGTTAATAGCTGAGTGAATCAAAGTATCATCTCAAGGAAAAATTTCCAATCTCTATACAAGGATGGAGAATCCATTGTTTCACAAACTGCTCCAGTGACTGGTTGCTGCCACTTTTAGAGTAGTTTGCAGTTTTTGTTCTCACTGCATCTCGAATCACCTCTCAGCTGAAAGATGTTTTTTCCCTACCTCAAAACAACAGGAGACTCCAGTAGGAGGCCCCAGCTGAGCTGCTCCAGCAGACATCATTAGATCACAGCAGCAGCCGCCCCAAGGAGCCAGACCTGAGTTACATCCAGAAAGTGGTACTGGGCCCCTCTAAGAGGCTGCTGTTATGTGCGTAAAAGAGCATGGGGTAATCCGACCATCCTAACATTAGGTCATTTCCCAACCTCTAGTAGATATTTTTGGCTTAACAGATGAAATTAATTATCCTTCTGCATTGCTCGACAGCCCTTCTAAAGCTATAATTGTTATTAATGAAATCTCTAGATAGTCTTGATACATATAGATATATACACAGATGCCTGATGTCTTCTCTTAACTTTGCTTATTCTTGCTAGTAACAGTATTCTGTGACAAGCTAACGTGGCTGTTGTAAAACTCTTTTTTTAGCACAGCAATGATTTTGCCATATATCTACGTCTCCTAATGGACCATTGTTTTTGCAGAGGGACTAGGCTGCACTAACAAAACATTAGTTGTGTTATCCAGAAGTAGCATATTAAGAGCTGCTGAGTAAGACCAGAGAAGGGCAGCAGAGTCCTGAGAACAAGATGACAGATGCCAAAGACAGATCACAAATTGTCAGTCACCAAGCAAGTGCACTTTTAAGAGCAGGGTAGAACCAGTTTTAGGACATAACTTCAAAATATACAGACTTGTTAACAATCTGTTGCAGTTGCCCAATATTGTTAGCCTAGGCAGAGCTGTCTTCAGATTATCTATGACTGCAATGAGAGCAGGATGAATTCTTGGGAACTGACCTATCTGTTATGTTGTGTTGATATGGATGTATTATTTCTTAACTGTTAACGGGATAATCAACTCTATTGCTTTCATTTGGTATGGTATTTTACTGCTTGTGCTTGGTCTGGTACCCACCCCCTCCTCCTTGAGTCTTCATTGTAATTTGAATGGAATTAAATATATTTTAAAAATATATAAAATTATTTTTTAACCTCCTGTCTCTAAATTTTAATGGTTAATACCTTGGTCTACTTGCTAGTGGGGAGAGGGAGCAGATGAGCTCAGTCTTCCTCTTTATTGCATGCTGTAAGAGCCACTCATTCTTTTCTTTAAAAGTAAGCATCTTTTTTAAGCTCATAACCAGACCACAGAGACACTGGGACTATAAACAACCATTGGTCTGAACTGAAATCAAAAGAACCTTTAAAATTCAATATTTTTGTTCCAAGTTCTGGACCTTTTCCTGACACACTTCACTTAAACATCCTGTGGAGCCAGAGTAGCCAGTACTATCCAGAATAACCAAGATCTGACTACTCTACTGATTCCTTTAAGAGTGGGGAAATGCATCTTCATTGCTCACTGTCTTATACAATGGGCTTCCTAACACTTTATTCATTCTACTGACATCCTGAGCTCTCCGTAGAGATGTCTAGGTCCTTTCTGGGGTGACAGAGTTGATTTACAACCCATTAAACTCTCTGATAAGCTGGAGTTTTACCACAGTGTTTATTCCTTCACCTCACAGAAGCAGCAGCAAAGGCTGAGGTGAGAGGGAAGGCAAGAGCTGAACTCTGCCACCTTTACAGTGAGAGGCAAGAAAGCCAAAGCTCAGGAAACAGAGCAATTTTGACCCAGTATTTCCTGCAGTTGCCATGAGCAGGGTAGCTCAAAGCACCTACTCATCATGGAAGAGAAATGGCAACCCAGGAATAACCTAATAGCAAATCACCAGCTTCCAGAAAGTTCACTTATATTCTCTCCAAATTTTCTTAAGGATAAACAGCTTTCAAAAAGTCCTCAGGTGGCTGCTCATAAACAGAGCTCATGCTAAAATGAAATATGGGCTCTTGCCAATTCTGTACTAATTAAGCCTGTTTATATTCTGCCTGAATGGATGACAGCATGTCTTCCCAGGAACCTAGCACACCTGGGAAAGCTCTGCAGGTATCTGAATTTTTTTTCAGTCCAGCTGTGTTAGTCTTGCTGTTTGGGGTAAAAGCCTAGTAGTGTTGCTATAACCTTCACCTGAAAGATGATCGCTTCTGTGCTCCTGTTGATATTCAGCGGCAGTGGAAGGCATTTTTCAAGGTGGAAGTGCACCAGTATTGTTTCAGTAAGCACATTCCTTGACAGCCCAAAGCGGGCCTTGGAGATTCAAAAGCATTTGACAAAATGCTCCTGCACCTTTGGGGAAATCTCCTGCTGGAACCACTGAAATGCAACAAGGCACCCTGTGGAAATCAATGGGAAAGCTCTTGACAGCCTTCCTTACTGTAACTCCCAGCCTGAATGTGCTCCCTCAGGAGGCTGGGACTCTAAACAGATATCTGACTTTTAGCTTTGTTACACATCTCTTTATGTGTTTTATTTCTTTTTAAGGACAGTATAAACTAGAAAGAAATGAGATCTAATTTTATGTTACTGCTATACAAATACAAATCCTTCAGGTTTTTTAGAGTTGCACAAGCTGATCCACTACTTGGATAGGTCTGCAAAGATCAGCATAAAGTTGGAGATTTTGAAAGGAGGCTTCCAGATTCAATTTTTTTTTTTTGCCCAGGTCTCCAAAAAGTTAAGGCACCTTCCTCTGTTTGAACCTCTCAGCCAGATTACATGGCTAACCATTCAATTAACCCTTAACCACTAATAGGAAACCTGTTCGGCCTTGGTATGTTTTTTAAATGAGAATCCAAACAAAATGGCTGAGCATATACAGGTATAGAAAAAAGTCTCTGGGTTTAAAAACAAAAACAAAACAAACAAAAAAAAAAAATCACAAAACACAATACATACCACCAAACAGGAAAAAGAGGAGGAAAAGCTGAAAAAACTACTCACTCAAATCTCCATTTTATATTAGATTGGTGATATCAGAGTGAGTGGATAACTAACCAGTCCACTCATCTACACACTCTTCATCATTCTCTTCCATCCTTCTCTCCTCCTCACAGAGCCCAGAGCCCAAATGCTGCACAGTGTGTGAGCTTTCAAGCAAATGGCAGGGCTTTCAGCTATGAGGAGTTAATATGGAACATACACATGACAAACTGTGTTACGTGGTCTGGTAAAATCCTGGGTTTATGTTACAGCCTGGACTATACCTCAACAGGGGTTTTCTCTTCGGCCTAGCAGGTTTTGGTGCTGGTCTCACAATTTTTTTCAATAAGAGAGTCTTCGATGACATGATTAAGAGGATAAGAGGCAGAGTCTTAACTTTGAAAGTCCAAAAAGCTTCCATTCCCTCTACTGCAAAATCAGACCTTCAAGGATCATAGAATCATAGAATGTCCTGAGTCGAAAGGGACCCACAAGGATAATTGAGTCCAAATCCTGTTCCTATATAGGACAACCCCAAAATTTATACCATGTGTCTGAGGGCATTATCCAAATATTTCTTGAACACTGTCAGGCTCGGGGCTTTGACCATCCCCCTGAGGAGCCTGTTCCAGTGCTCCACAACCCTCTGGGTGAAGAAACTTTTCCTAATGTCCAACCTAAACCTCTCCTGGCGCATCTTCCTGCCATTCCCTCAGGTTCTGTCACTGGTTGCCAAAGCAAATAGATCAGCTCCTGCCCCTCCTCCTCCCCTTGTGAGGAAGCTGTAGCCACCATGAGGTCTCCCCTCAGTCTCCTCTTCTCCAAGCTGAACAAACCCAGTGACTTTCACTGCTCCTTATATGGCTTCCCCTCCAAACCCTTCACCAACTTTGTAGACCTCCTCTGGACACTCCCCAGTAGCTTTATATCTTATACTGTAGTGCCAACAGTGCTCCAGGTGAGGCCACACCCATGCAGAGCAGAGTGGGACAATCACCCTTCTCGCATGGCTGGCAATGCTGGGCTTGATGCACCCAGGACGCGGTTGCCCTTTTGGCTGCCAGGGTGCACTGTTGGCTTACGTTCAACTTGCTGCCGACCAGAACCCCCAGATCTCTCTCCATCCAGCTAGTGGCTCACAGTACAATTCCTCTCAGCCTTCTCCTGCCAAAACCTTCCCAATGCCATAAACCTAACACATGTGATCCGAAGCCTGAGTGACATTGTTCCTGTACACAATTTTCAGCTAGGGAAGAAAAGGAGGAAAGGAGTAGGAGATGTTATCCTCAAAGCCCACAACCTGCATAGGTTTCTTCAGTTAAATCCAGCTACATGATGCTACATCAACACACCTTCTGTTGAGAGCTGAGCCGTATGTGGCCTCAGGAGTGACCAAAACTACCAGTGGCACCCAGCAGACTGGGTTGCTCCAGTCCAGCTCCCAACACTGGGTAGGCTGCTTCTTGCCATGAATGATAACGCAGAGCTTGATGACCCAGCAGAGTACATGAGTTAGGTAGGACTTCCAGCAAATCCTCCTCCTGTCCGCAACCTTTATGTCCCATGGTCCCAAGGGAAACCTTGTACACTGGCTTTTCCTGCAAAGTTTTTTCTCAAGCCTTCTCAACAAAACTGACTGAAGTCTAATGGAAAACAGACACATCTTAGTGTGGGTTGGTGTATCCATCCCTGCACACAGTCATATCACCCTTATCACTATGATATCCAAGCTGCAGTCCTAATACTTTTTAATTTTTTGTACATTAGCACAGAGCTTCAGATTCACATTATAAAGATAAAATCAAATAAACAAGTCCAGTAGAAGGGAACAAAATAAATCTGAAGTCTTCTGGCTTTCAGATTAGCCTGTGGTTTCACAGTTTAATTAGCCCATCTTAAGGTGCTACTGAATCTGCTCCAAAAAACATTCCCAAAGGAATCCCCAGAGTTTAATATACAGTTTCAAATTAATGGTTAGCACAAAATATTTGACTCAAGATAGCGAAGACAGAATTTGTGGACAACACATGGTTAATGTTTTCAAAAACATTTTAAAAGGTGAGGTGAGCATGTTCTAAGTGTCAAATTACATGGTCAGTATGGCATGGTCTCATCAGATTTTACTTGTGCAACAGTCTGTAAAGTCAATAAAATTATTTTAAACTAGTGATAGTACTTATTGCAATTCATGTTTTAGTGAAAAAGTACCCCAAGATGAAGATGATTATTAGCATTCATCTTGTGCTCAATAAACAACAGTTTCAGCCTCTGTTATTGCAAAGCCAGAAACCTGGGAGCTGAAACAAAATGAAGATGAGAGGCAAAATGTGCATTAAGGGCCCTTCAAGCTCATTTTATTTCTATGACTTGCAGATGCATGATTAGTGCTTGGTTCCTCCACCCAGGAGGCAGACAGTTTCACTTTGTGTATAACTTCACTTCATGTATGGAAAACTCAGAATGGTATCTTATTCCCCTGGATTTAAATTTTTTAAAAATTCCTAAAATATACACGGAGCCAAATTCTTTCCATGGGTTCTCGAGAAAATGTCTGGTACACATAATGAGAAGTCTAATACACGTTACATCATTTATTAGAATGGCATGAAATTGTTTTGTTCCTCCCTCATAAGTGTTATAATACAGAGTTTTACAAAGCTGCTTTATGACACATTTTTGCAAAGAAAATTAAATTCTTGGCTTCTGAATTAAAAAAAAAAAATATTTAAAAATTTACAGACGAAAGGCAGACACTGCAGCATGAAGCTACGTCCCGGATAAATGGAAACTCCATCAGGTCAAGAAGAAATTCCTATTACATTAAAAATAAATTGTCGAGGGTTAAGATTGCGGGGTGACAATAAAACCCTGGCAGATGTATTGTTAACCTCCTCTCCCCCCCCCACTTCCCCCTCCCTCTCCCCCCTTTCCACTAAGGAGAGGCGATTGGGAGGAAAAGAAGCACAGAGTGAAGAGAGTTGGAAAAAATTAAAGATGTTTTACTAATGCTACTAATAAGAATAGAGAAAATAATACAAAATATACAAAACCAATCTTGAAAGTCTCAGCAACTGCAGAGCCGGCACCCGAAGTCCTGGATTAGACTCTGCAGCCAATCGGAGCTGGATTCAGTCTCTCACTAGGCCTCAGTTCGCAGGGACGACTAGCAAGGTCCTCTCCTAATGTCGGCCATAAGTAGAAGGGAAAAGGGCAAAAAGGGCAAAAGGGACGAGATCCCTGTGATCTCCCACTTTTATATGAAGTATTCATGTGAATGGGATGTTATACACAGTTGGTCAGTTTCTTGCTCACTTGCTCCTCATCGCCCCTCTCGCGAGATGTCCATCCGTGCTTATCAATAAGTTTGCATTCCATTGCTAGGTTTACCAAAACATGTGTCTGGTTCTCCAGGAAAATGCAGTTAATATGAAGGCTTTAGCTGACAGGCAAGTTCACTGAGAGAGAAACTTGTTTTTTAACAAAACCAGGACATAAATAAACAAAACTAAGCAATATTAGCTACAGACAAAAGCTGTACCCATTTTGCCAAGCAGCTGAAGGCCACAAGTCCAGACCAATGGCAGCACATCAATGAATATTATTTGTCTCACCCAGAGGTTGTATCATTCCAGTGAAGAATGGAACCCAGGCTGAGAAAATCAGCCCTTGCAGTGGACTCTGCTTAAGCCACTTCCATCTAAGTGCACATTATAAGTGAACATGAGCCTGCTCAGCTGACTACACTGAGCTGAAGCAGTGGTGATGTGCAGAGCTGGCATTCAGGATGCCCCTCAAAGGCAGCTCAGACAGTGGGATCACCTCTGCAAGGCAGCTGAAGTCATTCTCCAACCCAACAGGAATGAAGTTTCCTTTCAGGTTTGTCCCGTTAGAGTGGTTTCCAAGCTACCAATGCTCCAACCAAACATCTTTGACTACACTAAAATAACATGTAATACAAACACTGACACCTCTCTCCAGCAGCCTGAAATACACATCATACTCCAAACTTTCAACACTTCTCTGCCTTTCAATTTTTTGAACATCAGAGAGCTCAAGGGATCAGTTGACTGCTCCTAAAGTAAAGTTTGCTCAGAAGTGTTTGTAGCTATACATTCATGCCTCCCACAACAACTCTCAAACAGAATTGCCACTCAGATACACAAAAGAAAAAGATTAACATTACTTTTCATCATGATCGAAGAGATTGCATGCAAAAACCTATCATCCTGGGAGCTAAACACATAGAAAGGTTTTAGTGGTAAATATACTAAGCAGCAGTGTCAGGCCAAGTAAAAGGCTTTATCTGGCTTCCGGCAGAGTATTTGGATGAAGCCCTAAAAAAAGGGCTTTTCATCCAAGAGAAAGTTTATTCTCTCAAGATTTTTTTTGACTATTTTCTTTTCCCCTAAATAAATTATTTTTGACATGCTCTAGGACTAAATACTCATCCATAGAAAAAGAAATCCAAACACCTGTGTTCTAACTTCTTTTCCTTCCTTTCTTGTGATCTCACCTCCTGAGCACACCCACCAGTATCATCACTTAGGAAAAGCCAAACATATTTTGGGCAAATGTTTACTAATATTTTGTTCACAGTTTCTCATTAAAAATAAGTTTTCCAGCTAACTCTATCCTTCATTAACATCCTTTCACACAGCTACAAGAAAAACTGCAACTGAAACAACAGCAGGGAGAAGGAAACAGAGGCCCCCTCTGCTCTCTGGTACATGCAAACAAGCATTAACTTTGAGATTCGGTATGGACCATGGCACTCTACACATACACAGGAACCAGCTGGACATTTCTTGTGACAGGATTATGGTCTTTGATATAAAAATAACAATTACGAAAGAAATATGTTGAAGTTTTGATAGCATTGTGCCCTGTCAACAGAATTTCACACAGCAAATATAATGCAGTGACTGGGTTCATTTGCACAAGAGGTGTTAGGTCCAACAGTTTCATTATTGGGAGATATGAAGTGTTTTCAAAATAGCCTTAGGTTTGACTGCACTCACTAATAAATTGGAGTTACCATATATTCACGCTGCTTTCAGAGTCACAGTATCCAGACTACTCTTAATTAACTACAGTTCACTGCTTTTCTAATTTACATTAACATAGTCTTCATGGTTTGGATTTTTTTTTGTTTATAACTTGCACATTTCCTTTTGACTGTAATAAAACTATGACATTTCCAAATACTCAGAAACCCATAGATTTTTAAAGCTCCTAGAGTTTGCTGTATTATTGTAGTTCCTGAGTGTCAAGGAGCATGAGTGGTTTTTAAACTTACAGCTCAGCTGTTGCTTCAGAAAAAAGTCCATTACTAACTGTATTTTGAAAGCCAAACAAAAAGAAATCAAGCTAGAATCCTCTAAACCAGAAAACCAAGAAGCCACAGAAATAAAGAGTTTGATGCACCAGTCCACACTATTCAGCTTTTAAAAGTTTAGGACTATAAAGAAATACAGAAATACAGAATACAGAATACAGAAAGCATACTGCATAGAAAATCCAGCAAAGTATATCAAAGCGGTGTGAATGACCCAAGCACAACTTAAGGTGAGGAAAGCGGGAACGACTCATCTGTATACTATGAGAGAAAGTTTAAAACACACATCCTTCACAGGTCGGCAGCAAAGAAAGGTGCTGAGACCTCAAGCACCCAGGCCAGAAGCTTCCTGCCCTCCTTAGTGGTTGCTCTCCATAGGCAGAGTGCAGCAAAGGGAATCCTACCCAGCAAGAGGGACTCACCTGCACTGAGGGCAGAGCAGTTTATGCCGCAGGAGCACATATCCCTCTCCAGAAAAAGACCTCGGATACACGTTGTTGCTTGTGTTGATCACATAGAATAAAATGCTCCACACTGATAAAACTTTTTTCAAGATCAATAAGACATAAGAATATATATAATGCACAGAACCCAGCATGTATGTATAGATATATGTATATTAACTGAAGAACTCAGTCTCATGTTTCTGTTTGGCTTTTTCTTTTGAAAGGGTTGTTGGGGGAAGCAGGGAAGATATCATTTTAGGTATCAGAGCAACAAAACTGTTTTTCTTCCAGGCTATTCATCGCACAACAACAAAATGGAAAGTGTGCAGATATCTTCAGAGTTGTTCCACAGCTGCAATGTTCTCAGTTCCCTAAAAAAAAAAAAAAGCTAGTAATATTTATCTTTGTTGAAAATGAATTAACTATTGAATTTAGTTAATTAAGTGAATGAGTCAATGACTATACAAGATCCCTTATGAGAGGAATTCTGAAGAAAATAGCTCTTACTTGAAAATTTTTAAACCATTTTTGCTTAGCCATGTAGAGTTAATGTGCTATAGACCTAAAAAAAGCACTATACTAGCTATGCCACAAAAGCAACAAGAAACTTGAGAATATGACTGATAAACAGCTAGATAGTAGGCTAATAGACACTCATAGTTTATCAAAGGTCTGGCCAGGGTACACAATGTAACTCTGCTACTGTAAGAGGAAAATAATCAGAGACAGCATTTAAAGTTGCATCGCATCTAAAGAACACCTGATGCCGCCAGCTGCAGGAGTTTGAGTTCATGCTCAGTGGATAAGTTAATTAACCAATTTAAACCATCATGATGGACACGTTAGGGAAAATAATCACTGAGAGGAGATGAGGAGACTGTCTAAGGGCCTGTTTGTAAAGAAGAAATGCAAGCTGGATTTTGCATGTCTGGTTTCCTGCCCAGCAAGGCACAGGCTGGGCTGCTTGGTCCCAGGCACACAGCCTTGCATCTGCAACTGAGCACATCACCCAGGTTAGAAATCATAGAATCATAGAATATTTTGTGTTGGAAGACACCTTCAAAGGTCACCTAGTCCACCCCCCTCCTGCAATGAGCAGGGTCATCTTCAACTAGATCAGGTTGCTCAGAGCCCCATCTAGCCTGGCCTGGAATGTCTCCAGGGATGGGGCATCTACCACCTCTCTGGACAACCTGTTCCAGTATTTTACCACCCCCATTGTAAAATATTTCTTCCTTATGTCTAGCCTGAATCTCCTCTCCTTTAGTTTAAAACCACTACCCCTTGTCCTGTTGCAACAAGCCCTGCTAAAGAGTCTGTCTCCATCTTTCTTATAGGCCCCCTTTAAGCACTGAAAGGCCACAGTAAGATCTCCCCAGAGCCTTCTCTTCTCCAGGCTGAGCAACCCCAACTCTCTCAGCCTGTCCACATAGGAGAAGCGTTCCTGCCCTCTGATCATTTTTGTGGCCTCGTCTGGACCCTCTCCAACAGGTCCATGTCAGAAATGTTCTGCTGAGCCCCTGAGCAAGGCATGATGGGCCTGATTCTAGAACCAGGGGGATTGGAAATAGGCAGAAGTGGTAATCATTGCACGAAGGAGATGCCCCAGAGAGAGGTGAGGTCTTCAGACCTGGGGCAGCCAAAAGCATCCCAATAAACAGGGTGCCCAGACAGTGCACAGACACTGCCAGGAGTAGTAAACAGCTTGTGTATGTACAACCATGCAAAACGTCCTCCAACACTATCTCCAGTACATCTTGTGAACTTTCCATCTGTTGCAGAAAGCTGCAATCAGCTGTCAAAATATTGTATAAGAAAAAATTATAAAAGCTAGATATAAGGTGGCAGAACAGGTGAAAATCTCTCCTCCAGGAGTCCATGGTTTCTCAGTTGTTAACAACCATAATCTCATCCAGTTTAAACCAGATGTAAACTGAGGTGCTGATTTGGCTGCAAGGAAATAAAAATATTAAAAGAGGTGAGTGACTTGCAGTCACTTGAAAGCAGCAGCTTAAATGCCAGCTGTAAGAATACAGAATAGATAATGCTGCAAGTATTACTTTCAATAGAGAAAATAATAAAGAAGCAGACAATAAAATATTAATGTAGCTAGTTTAAGAAAAAAGAGCAAGAAGCCACCAAAGGACAGTGGCAAAGGCTAGAATGTTTTGAGAAGTTGGAAATTAGCACATTTATAAACATGCCCGATTTCAAACACCAGATATTGCAAATGTCATGGCTTTTTTGAACCACAGTCAGTCTCAAGCAGCATGTACAAGGAAACTGCAGACATAAATATTCACACATCCATAGTGCCTAAATTTCTTTCTTATCAGGGAGTAACCCTGCCTCGAACTGCACACATTTAGCAGAGGCATATAATAACAGAACAGCACGGCAAGTCAATCAAGGATACAGACAAATCTTTCTTCCATGCTTCTGCAGTTTAGAATGAATTCACAGTCTCTTGGGGCTGCTTAATGAAAAGGCTTTCCAAACTGTGAAGTCTGAGACAGAATAAGCTCTAGGCTTAAATACACTCCAGAAAAATAATTAACAGGTTTCTTAAAGATGATCTTGTTTCCTTATTCCCAGCTTTTGCACCAGACTTCCTGTAAATTTCAAGATTTCTGGTCAAAAGGACAAAGCCCACCACTGCCAACTGGAAGGTTACATATATCTTCAAATACTCAACAACATTAAGCCTACTTTGGAAAAGCAGATATTCTTTCCAAAAAGCACACAAGAATCTCTAACTTCATTCAAACAAGAACTCCAAAAGGATTATAAAGAGAAAGTATTTTCTGGAAGAAGCCAGGCATCATCTCTCCTGGAATAGACTAAATATGTTTTGATTAAAATCAGCAGGATGTGCCAGTTGTTTCTCACTTTTGAGTAAGGATCTTAACATCCTGCAAATGGAGTGGAATGACAGACTAAGAGCATCGTGAAAACAAATCACTACTAGTGATAGAGGGAGAATTAAACCAATATCAACATATTGAAATGCAAAAAGGTATTTTATACTGGGAAACAATTTATTCAAAGTTGTAGCTGAAGCTGAAAATGTACTTAGACAGAAACAAAGAATAAACACTGCAAGATCACAGCCACAGTCCACATCTTTTCTATTAACCTGCACTATTCAGCAGCTTGAACTGCTTCATGGTGTTGGTTTTTCTGATATTGATATTCCCCTGAAACAGAAAAAAAAAATAGAAGAAAGGTCCAGATAGCTTTTCCATGCCATTTTTATCCATCTAATATCCTTATTAAAACCCAAGAGATGTTTAAGGAAAGCTAGGGTCATATCTGCCTTCTCATGAGGAAATCCTTCACAAAATG